>NC_140965.1:45639373-45679373 GCF_056783735.1 Eptatretus burgeri
CAATCTGAAAAAGTAGGTCAAGTACACTAATCAAGTTTCAGGTGCATGTCTGTAAAGGTCCACTATTATGATGCAAGAACATCTTGGAAGGCCAAGCAGTCTTTGAGATTCCGCATTGACAAAATGGAACAATGACAAAAAATACATGTTTTTTTCAGACTGCATTTGATAACGACCTTTAACCCAGAGGGATATTACACAAATTAAACATAAACGAGCCTTGCTCTAGGCTATGCAGAGAGGACAATTTCGTTCTGATCAGACAAACCATCATCAAGTTTTTATAAAAAAATGTTTAAATGTCTATAATTGGGTCAGAAACTTAAAATTATGTCAAGGTCAAAAAAAGTAAATCCCGCATATTTTGTATTATCATAATTGAGGCAAAATTTAAAACTGAAAGTCCTTGGACATTGGCAGAAAAAAGGGAGAAAAACCTAAATGGTGGTTTAATTTACTTTGAAGTGTATGACCTTGACCATTAACTCGGAGAGACATCTATCTATAATTCCAGCTGTGTGTGTTTGTGTGTGTGTGTGTGTGTGTGTGTGTGTGTGTGTGTGTGTGTGTGTGTGTCTGTATGCGATTGCCCTTTCTCGATGACTGCCGGTCCGATCTGATTGAAAATTGCCAGGAATATTGCCAGGGCCACGCGGATGTGCCTTTTCAAGGATTGATATTAATCGGATGAGCGGTTCCCAAGTTATGGCCATTTATCTGTCAACCAATGACAAGACACAGTGCTATGACATCATGAATGACATCACAATTAATGTTTATTTATTCTTATTTTTTTGCACAATTGACGTCACAATTATTCTTCTTCTTCGTTTGGTATGACATCACAATCGACGCTGGGGACCTGAGTATGTGCCTTTTCGAGGTTTGATATCAATCGGACGAGCGGTTCCCAAGTTACGGCCATTTATCTTTGACTGCTTTTTTTTTTTTTGCAAGATTGACGTCAATTCTTCTTCTTCTTCGTTTGGTATGATGTCACAATTGACGCTGGGGACAATTGACGCTGGGAAAAATGTGCCTTTTCAAGGTTTGATATCGTTCTTTATCCGTTTCAGCTGTTTCCCAAGGTTTGAATTAATTGTTCAAATTATTAATTAATCCCAAGGTTTGGGGGGGGGCAAGAGAGAAGGGACGAGAGAGAGGGGGCGTCACAATTCGAGAGAGGAGTGGGCGGGGGGTGAGAGTGGGGGTGAGAGGGAGGGGCGAGACTAGGGGGGATAGGGGGGGCGTCACAATTCTTCTTTTCTTCGTTTGATATGACGTCACAATTGACGCTGGGGACCTGAGTATGTTTCCCAGGTGTTTCCCAAGTTATGGCCATTTATGATATGGTTGGTCCGATCTCATTGAAATAACGCCCCAATCCAGTCGTCGTTTACGAGATTGAAGGAACGAAGCTGCACCTACGGGCCCGCACTAGTGATGTAATCAAGGCATAAATGCGCCTTGCTCTAGGCTATCTAGAGAGGGTATTTTCGTTCCGATCGGGCAAATCTTTGTCGAGTTGTGGTGAAAAATGTTAAAAAGTCAATAATTGTCATTGCCTTAAAATGAGGTCAAGGTTAAAATTTTTAGGCCAACCCACATACTTTTTATTCACATTATTGATGTAAAATTTCATTCCAAAAGTCTCAGCCACCTCTGAGATACAGTTTGGAAATATGGAGTGTTGAGAGTGCAGAAAGAACGAATAAAGAAAAATATAAAAAGTGAAAAATAATTTTCTCAATGATGGTTTAGTACTCCTTGGGGTTTAATAAACTCTGTGATATGATTAAAAATTAGAGGTGACGATTGTAGCAACAAGCCCGACAACAGCAATAAGCCTTCCCCAATGCTGTGGGGAGTGGGGTGGTGGGAGTGGGGAGAGGGGGGAGGGTGTGGGGATAGGAGGGGTGGGGAGACGCGGACTTCTTTTATTTAATTCTTAATAAGGATTTTAATACCAGTATGTTTAAATTTTAGCCGATGAAAGTTTACGTCACATTTTCTCCGATTGTGAATAAAATTAAAAACAGAGCTTGCAGAGTCAGTATTATCTGATTCCAGCTGCTATTAATTTTGAAAGAATATTAAAAAAAAAAAAGTGAAGTGATGGCCAAAGAACAAGAAGCTTTCAATGATACTGCAGATGGACACTATAGATAGATAAGATGTATTGTATAGACATGAAAACTGACATCAAGATTACTATGACTACTACAATGGCCCAATTAATCCCACTTTGTGTGGGGTCGGGCGCACAAATTTTCTCTCTCCGCACCCCTCTATCCCGAGCGTCCTCTCTTTGTACCCACCAAAATGTGAGGATGGGGTAATATCTGTCATCATTGTGTAATCCCAACAGAGCAGGCCAAGAGAGATTGTTTCCAGAGAGGAATTTGTAATTCAGCCATGGTGCCAAGTCGTAAGCAAACTTTTCAGAAATTCACTCACAAAGAGGTTTCCAGTGTCCACAGAAGATGCAGAGGGGGAAAATCTAGTTAGGGTAACTCCAACATGCCATCGCTCAGCGTGCACAACAGACCCCAGTGTGAACAATATTGGCGAGAAGGAAATAATTATCCCGAAAGACCTTGGTGCAGCCACCGTGCGTCAGTGCATGCGGGTCACAGATGTAAATGGTAAACCACCAAGTGCTCGCCAAATGGAACTCGTACCAATCATAAACCGACATTCTGCTGGCTTTGCGCGTCCTGGAGAATTCGAGGTTGGGTGCAGTGTGGATGCATGAATGTACAATTTTTCATTTAATGCTAAACGAACGCTCCGTTCGCTTATACAACGGAACCGAAACCAGTGGAGCAATTCTGATGTGACCCGCGTACCTTTCCCTGGAGGAAGATCTCGCAGACAGGTCGCTTGAAGGGGACATTGAGGAGGACTTTGAGAAAGACCTCATGAAGCCCGTTTGCATCCCATGGTTTGAGGCGTGCTTTCGCTGGGGCCCCCCAACATCGGGCGGTGATTGTCCGGGGGTAATGCCAACCAGATCTCGGTGTGCATTCACCCCCGTTAGCGGGGATAATATTCTCTCGAACGTAGATGATTGTCGCTCCTTATTTGCGGCTGCAGACCCCTCAAGCCTTCGATGTGCTCCGGCAGATCCGTAATTACTTCCCTCTCGGGAGACTGGATGCTCGACCTGCGGAACGTGTAGTCTTGATGGTTTCCAGCCCTCCACATGATGCTGTCCATCGCGGGTGCTCAAGAACCTCAAACCCGAGTTCAGAGTCACAGGAGACCCGTCCATCACTCTCTGTCTGCGAGGTCTTGAAAAGGCAAGAGCTGCAGAAGAAAGCGATCCGGTTACAACCAGCAGAGTCCACAGAGTGTTCATGTTGAAACCCGAAACGCTCGACACGCGTCTCTCTTCGATACGATCTTCGAATGAGGTGCGATCGGGTCCCTTTAGCCTGGGGAGGCCAGATCGAGACTGGACCGACCCAGTGCCCTATTTAAGAGGCCGCTGTTAACGGCAAAGGAAGTCATGGAAGTAACACGCCTTTCAAGGGGAAAGGCACTGTTTCCGTTCTTTACCAATGGAAAGAGGACTCCTGATCGGATGAATCTTCACTCTTTTCCTTTAGCGGGAAAAGCTCGGTAAATAGTGGAATCGCTTTGGATCGCGCTCATCCTCGAGGGACACTGGCGAGGACCCAAGACTTGAGGGGTGGGGGGTCGGTGGTGACTCCAGCTGTTCACGCGACTCATCATTCTATTTGAGTGTAATAATAATAATAATATTTATTATGATTATTATTAGTGAAAAGAGTTCAAAATGTTCTCAGATCGAGATAACAGAAAATGGCATTGTTTTTCATTTTACAATATTATAAGTACAACTAAGCCTTTTCGCTGTATAATAAAAAAATATTTTCTTACTAAATCATATCTACTTGTATACTGAAATAAGCATGAAAAATGTTTCCCTTTCTTGGACCACTGTGAGTACCTCGTGAAGAAAACCCAACTGACGAACTTGTCCACAGGACCACAGGTATATATATATATATATATATATATATATATGTATATGTATATATATGTATATATATATATATATGTATATGTATATATGTATATATGTATATATATATATATATATATGTATATATATATATATGTATATATATATATATATATATATATATGTATATATATATATATATATATATGTATATATATATATATATATGTATATATATATATATATATATATATATATATATATATATATATATATATATTGTTGTGGTTGACGAAATTCGCAAACCACCATTCAGGTCCCGTAGGTGAGATATCTCTGTAAGTATATGTGTAGTTAGGCCCAAACCCGTTGTTTAGAGGGAATAAATGTCATTCATTCGGGCTGCGACCCTTTTAGATAGCCGTTTTTCTTTTACTATCTTTATTTTGGACCAGCCGCCATTACTACCACCACAACCACCACCAACCACGTCTCAACAGCCATCACACAACAACCACCAACCGCAACGCCGCTTCACAACAACAGCCACGACCCTTGCCGTCACATCTCGCTCTCGCAACCATCGCATCACCGCCATTCCCGCGCCGCTTGTGGGCACCGATCCTGGACTCGTACAGGGCGCGCACCGAGCAGCGGGTGCAAAAACACCAGCCTTTCCGAGAAATCGGATCAAGAATCATTCACGCCCACTTTTCCTCTGTCCAATGGGGAGCGTGGCTCCGCCCCCGAGCGATTCCTGATCCAAAAATCTGCATATGATTTCTCCTGTCGGACTATAAAGCACCGAGCGCGGAGCGAATCGAGGCAGTTGTTGAGGGAGTTTCTGAATCTGGAGAGAAAAAGAGTTTCTGAATCGCAGTTGGACGGAGTTGAGAAGAGTGGAGAGTGGGAGAGTTGGAGAGTTGTGGCGGCGGCGAAGGCAGTCGAGAGGGCGCTCGTGTCAGAGTCGGGGAGCTGCGGAGAGGGGAGGCCGGTAACGCGACCGAGGTCGCGGTGGAGTCGCTCGTCGCGGGACCCAAGCCAGCGAGATATCCTCATTCCCCGAGCATCAACAACCCCCTCCTGTTTCCCCCCGCGCTGAGATAGTGTGAGATGGGGGCCCCGTTCCCACCCCATTCCAGGCAGTGCCAGCGAGGCCCGCGGAGTCGGGGCGCCACCGCCATTTTGCGGCTCATCACCAGACGGGTAGGCTCGACGCGGTCTCGGCCCCAGGCCCGTCTGCCCCCCCCCCTCGTCGTTGAGGGTGGTCCCTTTTTCTTTTGCTTTGAGTATATGTGTTGTCGGCGCCGTCTGTGAAGTAAAACTGTATCAGTGTTGCCGTGTGCTCGGTAGTCGGTAGTAGATCTCCATTGTTACATTTGCTTTTTGTGCAGAATTGTTGTGCTTCTTCTACTTTTACATTTGCTTTTGGTGTATAATTGTATATGTGTGCTTTCCGTTTGCCGCGGAATAAATGTGCTTTATGTTGAACTGTTTTTCCCGTTTCGCTTCGGCTTTTCTTTTATTGAATCTCCATCTTACTTCACGTAAAGGGTTGGTCGTGGGCTAAATACGCCCAATAATTAATCGAACCGTCGAGGTTGACGATAACACCGCTCGGTTATCCCGATAGTACGGAACGGGTCACTTAAAGTGGCCCGTGTCCGAAGTCGACCTGCGGCGAGGTGCGATCGCCCGGTCTACCCTCTGTGTGGGTACTTAGGTAGGTCGAATTTGGCGAGCAACCCTATCCCACGCGGGGGGGGGGCCGATTGGCACGATCGTGGTGAGGCCGAAAGGCCCACCCGTGACTAGTTCCCGGCGTTAGTCCGAGAGGGTCACGACGGGATTGTCCGTCCGGTGGGCGACGTGCCGCGATTCGAGTCACGTGGCCGCTCGCACGCCGGCGGGCGCGAATCCGCAACACTGGTGTCAGGAGTGGGATACAAACCCATCCCCCTCCTCGCGGCACTGGTGTCGGGCTCTCCTGTCTCCAGCTAAATTCACGGGAATCGGTCCAGGGGTGAGAGGAGCGACCCCCGATTCCCTCCAAATTACGAGCGATTCAAATTAACCCTTTACGAGAAATAAGATGGCGTCTCAAGGCGAGCGGGAGCCGGGGGTGTTAGAAATGGATTTAGAATGTGTAGAATCCATGGTCCAGGATGAAAACCCCGAGCAGGAAATGTTGGTTGTGCAGGAACACGAACTCCCCCAACCGAACCCAGAGCCCGAAATAGGTGCGGCGGCGGCCGCGGTGTATGACACCTCCCCTCCCCCCCCTCCGCCAAAACCTCCCGATTCTTGCCGAATCGGCTCACCCAAGCGCACCCGACATGGCCCAGCTATTCGCCATGCTGGCGAAGATGAATGCGGATGCGCATGAAATGAAAAATGAAATAAAAAGCATGAACAAGCAAATGAACGAAAAGATGGATTCAAACACAAACGAAGTGAAGGTGAATATGGAAACAAACGCACTCAAAATGAAGGAAGAAATGAAAGAGCTGCGGGGTGAGACGCAGAGCATGGGCCGAAGCCTGCAGGCGGGCATGAAGGCAGTAACCGGGGAGCTTAAAATGGCGACTCCACGTGTGGGAGCGAACGAGCTGGGAGGGAGTGCAACGGCTGTCGGGCCCGCGGTGGAGGCGGGTAAGGAAAAAAATAATTTGGGGGACGTGTTGGGCGAGGATCGTGACGGAAAAAGTGACGGTAACCGAGAGGGAAAAACTAATTGGGGTGACGGAGACGTGCACGAGGGAGATAACAAGGGAAGAGACGGAAATAATAGTTGAGACAAGGGAGATAACAAGGGAAGAGGTGACTGAGTTGGCAGAGACACGGGAGATGGGAACGATAGAGGGAAGACTACACGATGAAGATGGGGATAGAGACGCACACACACACACGGAGGTAGTGGAGGACAATGGGGGTGAGCTGGTGGACTGGGTGGAGACCCAGTGCGAGCAGCGGGATGGCCTCCTCCAGGAACGAGGGGAGGGAGTATGCCCCCTTGAGGCGAGTCACGACCAGGTGGGTTCGGTCGTGCTTTGCGAGGTCGAGGGGAGCAGTGCTGTGGACAGGTGCACGGAGAGCTTGGGGGTATAGAGGCCCCGGAGACCCTTGTGGGGACACGAATCCCCAGTGTGGTTGTCCCTGTGTGTGTGGTGCAAGGTGTGAGTGCGTCCCCATGTGTGGATGAACCCGCCAGTATGGATGAGACACCGCAGGCGAGTGACCCCGCGTGTGTGAGTGAGACACCGCGGGCGAGTTCCCCCGCGTGTGTGAGTGAGACACCGCGGGCGAGTGCCCCCGCGTGTGTGAGTGAGGCACGATGTGTGAGTGAGACACCGCAGGCGAGTGCCCCCGCGTGTGTGATTGAGGCACGATGTGTGAGTGAGACACCGCGGGCGAGTGCCCCCGCGTGTGAGAGTGGTGTAGTGGCAAGTGTGCCAAAGGGCGTGCTTCCCAGCATGCCGTGTGTGGATGAGGCACCGTGTGTGAGTGTCGCCGTGTGTGTGAGTGAAACGGCCAGTATGAGTGAGGCACCGCGGGCGAGTGCCCCCGCGTGTGTGAGTGGTATGGTTTGTGTGAGGGAAATGGAACGAGTGAGTGAAAGGCCGCGAGTGAGTGGAGCCGCGTGTGCAAGGGTAATGGCATGCGTGAGTGAGAGGCCGAGTGTGAGAGAGACAGCGTGTGCAAGGTCGCTGTGTGTGAGGGAGATGTCGGTGGGCATGTGTGAACATGCAGCCGCGTCTCCCGGGGTGAATGTAATGGAATGGTGTATGAGCGTCGTAACACGCAGGTGTGCGTGGGTTGAATGTAGTGTGTACGAGGTGCGGTGGGACGCAAGAAGCACGCGGGCCACCATCTACTCCGCTCTATTGCACGACCAGAAGCACAGTCTTACCACCCCTAGCGGGCGAGGCATGATATACGAAAACCCAATCACGTGACACAGCACACTCCTCCCCCCGTAAAATGACCCGTCACATAACGAACGGATAATCACAACATGACCATCGGAAACCCATCAACACTCGTAATCCTCCAAGTACCGCGGCCGCACCCTGACCCGCCTCGGACGGACAGCGCCACCAGACAGTCCAGGCTCAGATGCCTCCCGGCTCGGTCGAGGTGACACCCTCGCCGGACTCGCACTTTCCGCAACACCAGCTACCCCCGACTGCCCAGCATGCTCGACGTCCCCGGGTAGGACGGCATCAGGCGAAGACCCCCTCGGCGCCGGCCCAGCCAGCCCCGGCGATACAACGTCAGGTGCCGGCGAGACTACCGGTGGGGGTCCCGCAACGTTCGGCTCGGGGAGGTGTGGGGGGGGGGTGACGCTGAACAGCGATCATGCATCTGGTCCACGTGCCGCTTCCACACATCCCCACCATCAGTCCGCACCATGCAATTCGCCGGCCCCAGCACCACAGAGACCACCGCCGGCACCCATTTGGAACCGTGGAAATAATCGCGTACCATCACCCGCTGCCCCACCTCGAAGCTGCGCAGCCGCGTCGGACGCGACATTGCCCCACTCCCCGACCCTCCAGGTCGCAGCAAATCCAGCCTGGACCGCAAAGTCCGTCCATAGAGACGAATGGCAGGCGAATCACCCGTGACAGGATGAACTGCGTTCCTGTAATGGAGCAAAAAGACATCGACCACCGTCTGCACAGGTGCAACACCCCCCCTGCGCAAAGCCCATTTCAACATCTTGACAAACGACTCAGCTTGGCCATTCGTCTCAGGATGATACGGTGCGGACCTTAGATGTCGAATACCATTCTGGCGCATAAACTCATCAAATACACCCGCGATGAACTACGGACCATTATCAGAGACCAGGATCTCCGGCAACCCTTTATTAGCAAAGATCGTCCGCAGCTTCTCTACTGTAATGTTTGCTGAAGTATGCTGCATTACTACAGCCTCCGGCCATTTAGAGAATGCATCAATCACAATCAAAAACATCTTGCCATTAACCGGTCCCGCAAAATCTACATGGACCCTCTGCCAAGCTCGGTCTGGCACAGGCCAGAGACCCGAAGCTCGACGTGGGTTATCAGCATCTGTCTGGCACGTGGCGCAACGATTAACCAACTGCTCAATGTCTTTGTCCAACCCTGGCCATCACAACAGGCTACGAGCAAGACTCTCGGTCTTCACGATGCCCAGGTGACTGACATGCAGTTCTTCCAAACACCGCTGCCTGAACCTCGGTGGAATCACGGTCCTCATTCCCCACATTATGCACCGTTGGACCAACGACAGCTCCGCTGCGCGTGACGTGAAAGGTTGAAATGCCGGTGTCGAAGGCAGATTGCTCCAATTCCCCGTAGAAATCACCTGGACAACACGGGCAAGCACCGGATCACGAGCCGACTCCACCGCGACCTGCCTGGCCGTGACTGGCCGTGACTGGCCCGCTTTGGACCTGGTCCAGCGCGAACACATCGACCCGGTCGCCCAACTCAGACGCAGCTGGACCCTCCGCACACGGCAAGCGTGAGAGCCCGTCGCAGTTAGCATGCTTCTCGGTGCTTCGGAACTGAATATCATAATCGTAAGCACCCAGAAACAGACACCACCGCTGTATTCACGCGGCTGCTACCACCGGCACCCCGCGTTCGGGTCTCAGGATGAATTGAAGCGGTTTGTGATCCGTCTGTAAAGTGAAATGCCGCCCCAGCAGATATTGATGAAACCTCCGCACACCCCAGACGAGGCTGAGAGCCTCACGCTCAATCTGGGCATATCCGCGCTCTGCTGTGGACAGGGTCCGGGATGCAAAACAAACAGGCCGCTCGGAACCATCGTCCATCCTGTGGGAGAGCACTGCCCCGATGCCATATGCAGAGCTGTCGCATGCCAATAGGAGCGGACACGCAGGCTCGTAGTGCACGAGGACCGTATCCTCTGTGAGCAGCCGCTTGACGCGGTCGAACGACGCCTGGTGTGCAGGCCCCCAAACCCAGCGCTCGTCCTTCTTGAGCAACCGCGTTAACGGCGCAAGTTGTGAGCTGAGCCGGCGCACGAACCTTTGGTAATACTGGGCCATGCCAATGAACGAGCGCAGCTGCGTCTTGTCGCGAGGCGGTGGCATGCGCTGAATCGCCTCCACCTTCTGAGGACCTTTCAACAGCCCCTCCGGCGTGATGATGTGCCCGAGGTATTCCAAGCGCTGCTTGAAGAACGCGCACTTGTCCCTGTTTAAGCGCAGGCCGCACGCTTCTAGCTTCGTCAGTACTCGGGCAATGTTCGCCAGATGCTCGTCCGCCGTTTTCCCCGCAATGAGCACATCGTCCAGGTAGGTCTGAGCGGGTAGGCCAATGCAAACCTGATCCATAGCTTTCTGCCACAAAGCTGGGGCTGAAGCAATCCCAAAACAGAGTCGGGTATATCGATAGAGTCCTTGACACGTGTTGATTGTTAAAAGCTCGCTACTCCCGGGATCCATCGGCAGGTGAAAATATGCATCACGCAGGTCTAGCTTCGTGAAGTATTGACTCCCCGCCAATCGCGCATATATCTCATCGATTGAAGGCAGTGGATATTGCTCCACGCTGAGCCCCGGGTTAACTGTGGATTTGAAGTCCCCGCACAATCGGACGTCCCCTTTAACGGGTCTTCGCCTCCATGCCCTTGAGTTTTCCAAGGTCGTCTCTAAACAACCCTTGATGTCTTTGAAGAATCTCCTCCAACTGATCCTCCCACTGGCTCAGCACGGGTTGCACAAGGTGAACTGCGGCCCAGTCTAGCCTGATGCGGGTCATCCAATCTCGGCCGAGGAGAGACGGCCCCCTCCCCCGTACGACGTACACCCGAAGCGTGGCGACCTGGCCTTGGTACCGCACAGACACGTCTGCCATCCCGACTGGCGTTATCTTCTCGCGGGTGTACGTGAACAGCGCGAGGTTTGACCTGATAAGCTTCAAGCCGTTGAGTCTACGCGCGGTCTGTTCGCCGATGAGCGACACCGCTGCTCCCGTATCGACCTGGAACGTGATCGGCGTTTTGTTCACTTCGACTTCCACCGTCATCGGGCGCGCCGTCGTCGGGCCAACTGAAAACAGGCTCAACAACGGCCGCTGGTTCCGCCCCGAGTCGCGTCGCACATCGCCGTCCACGACTTTAACGGTGGCCGACGCCCCACGGCACACACGCGCCAAATGAACCACCTTGTGACAATTCAAACACACGTTGCCTTTATACGGGCATGCACGGTGCAGGTGTCGACCTCCAGATCCCAAGCATGTCCGCGGGGTCACCCCGCCGCACGCGTGGCCGCGCGGCGACATCCGATCCGCATCGAAGGTCGTGCGCGCGTCCCGGGGTGCTCGCGACCCCGCGTGGCCGGTGATGGCTCGAACATCCATGCGAGTCTGCTCAACCGCCATGTGAGCTTTCATTTTCTCCACAATGTCCCGAAACGCCAGCCCGTCATCCCGGGGCCTGTTCGGTGCCACTAAATCACCCAGCAGCCGATAATGCTCCGGCGAAAGCGAAGCGAGCAAGATCGACTTCTGCTTGCTCTCGTCGACCACATCGTTCGCGTGGAAATAGCATTCCAATTGCTCCGAAAACAATTCGAAGTCGTCCCCGTCGAAAACGGGCATAAGTCCGTATGCACCCATCCTCGTCAGCCAACTAGTGTGTACGAGGTGCGGTGGGACGCAAGAAGCACGCGGGCCACCATCGACTCCGCTTTATTGCACGACCAGAAGCACAGTCTCACCACCCCTAGCGGGCGAGGCATGATATACAAAAACCCAATCACGTGACACAGCACAGAATGGAGACGACGACAGCGACATGTGAGGGACAAAAGCCGGGTAGCGGCTGTAGCTGTTTCGAGGACCGCGCCGGGTTCACCCAGCAGCAAGCGCGAGGTCCGTGCTGTGCAATGCACGAGACCCCCACGTGCTCGTTTGCGGGAGTGAAGTCCCGGTCCGGAAACGCACGCGGTGGATTTGCCGATCCCGCGGACGGACAAAGTTTAGGCAGGATTATGGATTTGGACCGGACGGGTTCTCCACGCGATCGTGTGTGTTAAGCTCCAACGGGCAAAGCACATGTGTTCGCGTGGGGAACCCCTCGAGACGTGGGGCTTGTGTTTTTTTATGCGCACGGTGACGTCATGGCTGCACGCAGGGTTGGAATCCGGCAGGAGGGGTATCCCTGCCGGATGGTACCGTCCAAGGAGGGACGAGGTACACGTGCAGCTGCATGACGTCACGGGCAGGTGCAAAGTGCGCGAGCTGTGAGTTGCCGCGCTGGTGCTGCGCATGTGAAAAAAAAAAGGAAAAGCAAGCCTCACTTTCGGGTGCACAGGATTCCCGGGCAAGGGGTGGAAGACCCCCTTACCAGGGCACAGGATGGAAACGAGTTAGGGGGAAGGGTTAGCTTAGTTAGACCGACTTCATGGGGCAGGGGTAAGTCCTCATGGAGCCCGTGGAATGGATTAGTTAGAGGGATTGTAGCGAGATTTAGGTTGGGAAATTGATTAATGGGATTATTTGGAGACAGTGACTGACAGTGAGTGTATAGAGGGGACGTAGTTTAGCTACGTAGTGTTAAAAGGAACATGCTATAGTGTAAGGGACGATGTGGGAGCACGAGTTAGTTAGGGGAGGTAGTTAGAAGGATGGCAGAGTTCAGTGGTGTGTGTTGAAGAGTTGGTGAGTGAAGTGGAAGCATGTGCTTGGTGAGTGAGTGAGGCCAGCGGGTCTGTGTGTATGGAGCGAATGGGGACTGCATGGTGCGATGAGTGATTGGGGGGAGGAGTGACTCCCGCCCAAGGGACTCCGGGGTCAGTGTAGAGTGAGTTAGGGGGTTAGTAAAATTTAAAAATGGCGGTCATTTTGCTGTTGGTGGGAGTGTAGGCTCGAAACCCTTTTGGAGGGGTGCAGGAGCCCTGTTGACGGGCTAGGAGCGTGGCTGCGAAAGGGGAGTATCGCTGAGTGGGTACCCCGGGCACCAGGCTAGTTGGCCGTGGTAGGCCAAGGGCCCATGGGGGGCCGGGATAGCGTAGTGGGCACGGGTGCGCCTGCTTGGTGCGGGGGCCCGGGGCGCCGTTAGCCGCGTGGGCAGTGTTGTGGGCACGGGTGACCCTCGGAAAGGGGCCTGGGAAGCCAGCCTGCCACGTGTGCGCTTCAGGGGAGGTGCCATGGGGGGCACTCCCCGGTGTTTAGGGAGCTGGTAGGCTCGGAGGCAGTGTAGTGCCCGGGGGTGCCATAGCGGGAGATTCGGCAGAGGGTCGTGCCTGCCAAGGGGAGCCACGCGTCCCAGCCATGAGACCGTGTGAGGGCACGGAGAGAAAATTGGGGGGCGAGGCCCGCAATTGTGAGGACACCAACACAGGCGATGGGAATCTGGGTTGTTAGAACCAATAGTTTAAGCGAGAGGCACTTGTTGAAAGCCCCGGGGTAGTTTAACAGTTAAGTGGTTAGGGTAGATTAGGAAGTGTACCCCTCCGCACCATCCATCCCCTCGCTCTCGTTGTGGGCCGCTGGACCCACTTTGGGTTAGATCGCTGAAGTCTGGGGAGGCCATTCTGAGGCTTCGTTGGGCCTCGACACAGGACGCTAGCTCTCCCTTATTCCCCTCCGGGAAGGGAACGTAGGGGTTGGGAGTAGGCTAGGTGACAGGATAGGTTAGCCGAACAAGGACAGTACAGGGGGTTAGGGGACGATTTATAGTGGGGAAGTAAAAATAAAAAAAATAAGTTGGGGCTAAATTGGGGTTTGACAAATTAAGGGAGTGGGTATAGACAATGACAGGCAAAGGCGTTAGGTTGGGAGGGAGACCGTAGAGTAGGTCCGAGCCCGCCTTCCGAGTGGCCAGCACCACCGCACTCCCTCCACCAACCTCCACTGAACGGCGAAGGCTGGCCAGCTTCATCGGCAGCTGTTGTTTTGCTGCAAGGCCTGTGCCGGCTGGATCGTCTGCAGCTGCTGTGCTTCAAGGCCTGTGCCGGCCAGTTCATCTGCCGGCTGTGTTTGCCTGCAGCGGCCTGGTTCTGCAGGCTGTGTTTGCCTGATCACCTTTGCCATGCCATGCCCACTGCCCCTGTTCACCCGCCCCGTTCAATTTTTGCTTTGCCCCCTCCCCCTTGTTCATTGCCATGTGCGCCAGGATCAGAAAGCAACAGTTTGCAAGCTGCGAGAACTGCCCTGTTGGCAGCTACAACACGGGCCTGCAGTGGCGGCCCGTGCACCGTGTTTGCGTCCATCCATTCATCCATCCATTCGTTGCGTTCATTGCGTGTGCCACTTGAGCCGGCACGGAGACTGCGTTTGTGCAGCCCATGCACCGTTGTGGTTCACTGCGTTCAGTTCAAAAGGGAAGGCCTTGGACTGCGTGTGAGCAGCCGGCCACGTTCCCTGTCACCTGCATTGTTTGAGTCAGAGACTGCATGCGAGCAGCCTGGCTCCCTGCTAACTGCTTTCTTTTTGCAGAGTCCATTGATCCTGGGCCATGGTTTAGTGTAAAATTTGTAAGTTAAGGTTAAGATGTACTGTAAATATGAGTGCGCCCCCGGCATGTCTGTCTTAGCGCCGGCAATTTTATTTAAGTCGTCCATGTGAGTGAGTTTGTTTAGGTAGTTACTCAGCCCTCAGGTTATTTATTTTGGGGACACGAATACCATGAATGTCGCACTCAGGGATCCGTAGGTAAAATGTACTAGGGGAGAACTACACATGATGGCACACGAAAATTTGACGACTCGGGACGAGTCTGTAAAAAGGGGAGGGAGTAGTGTTGTGGTTGACCAAATTCGCAAACCACCATTCAGGTCCCGTAGGTGAGATATCTCTGTAAGTATATGTGTAGTTAGGCCCAAACCCATTGTTTAGAGGGAATAAATGTCATTCATTCGGGCTGCGACCCTTTTAGATAGCCGTTTTTCTTTTACTATCTTTATTTTGGACCAGCCGCCATTACTACCACCACAACCACCACCAACCACGTCTCAACAGCCATCACACAACAACCACCAACCGCAACGCCGCTTCACAACAGCCACGACCCTTGCCATCACATCTCGCTCTCGCAACCATCGCATCACCGCCATTCCCGCGCCGCTTGTGGGCACCGATCCTGGACTCGTACAGGGCGCGCACCGAGCAGCGGGTGCAAAAACACCAGCCTTTCCGAGAAATCGGATCAAGAATCATTCACGCCTACTTTTCCTCTGTCCAATGGGGAGCGTGGCTCCGCCCCCGAGCGATTCCTGATCCAAAAATCTGCATATGATTTCTCCTGTCGGACTATAAAGCACCGAGCGCGGAGCGAATCGAGGCAGTTGTTGAGGGAGTTTCTGAATCGGGAGAGAAAAAGAGTTTCTGAATCGCAGTTGGACGGAGTTGAGAAGAGTGGAGAGTGGGAGAGTTGGAGAGTTGTGGCGGCGGCGAAGGCAGTCGAGAGGGCGCTCGTGTCAGAGTCGGGGAGCTGCGGAGAGGGGAGGCCGGTAACGCGACCAAGGGCGCGGTGGAGTCGCTCGTCGCGGGACCCAAGCCAGCGAGATATCCTCATTCCCCCGAGCATCAACAACCCTCTCCTGTTTCCCCCCGCGCTGAGATAGTGTGAGAAGGGGGCCCCGTTCCCACCCCATTCCAGGCAGTGCCAGCGAGGCCCGCGGAGTCGGGGCGCCACCGCCATTTTGCGGCTCATCACCAGACGGGTAGGCTCGACGCGGTCTCGGCCCCAGGCCCGTCTGCCCCCCCCCTCGTCGTTGAGGGTGGTCCCTTTTTCTTTTGCTTTGAGTATATGTGTTGTCGGCGCCGTCTGTGAAGTAAAACTGTATCAGTGTTGCCGTGTGCTCGGTAGTCGGTAGTAGATCTGCATTGTTACATTTGCTTTTTGTGCAGAATTGTTGTGCTTCTTCTACTTTTACATTTGCTTTTGGTGTATAATTGTATATGTGTGCTTTCCGTTTGCCGCGGAATAAATGTGCTTTATGTTGAACTGTTTTTCCCGTTTCGCTTTAGTTTCGGAAGTAACTTTAGCAACCTTCAGATTCAAAGGAACAGAACCAGGAAGGAAATATAGATTGACTATATGGACTAAGGGGTGAGAAATAAAAGATATGACAAACTTTATCTCAGAAGAACGAATTTCATCAAAGCCACACCTTGTGGCACTATTGAGCTTCCTGACGATCTCAATAATTTCAAAATAATTTGTTGGTACAAGGAAAAAAGATAATGTATTGGAGTTGTGCAAATAGTCCCTGAATTTCATGTTCATTGGTAAGATTTTATTAGCTAGTGATGCACGATGTTTGTAAAATAAGAATTGAAGGAATTAGCCATATCTCCTGCCCATCGGAGCAATTTTCTGGAAGATCCGCTTTTATTACCTTTGCCAAGAATTTTATTAATTTCACACCAAGTATTCTTCATGTTGTTTTTATTCATATAAAACTTATTGATGTTATTATTTTTTTTGGCAAGTCGGATAGTTGCGGTTTATAGATTCTGGTAACTGTTATAATATCGCCCATTATTCTCAGAGGGATTATGCAAGAAGTGCCGATACAGCCTATTTTTCTAATTGCAGGAATTGATAATAGACTGGGTGAGTCATAGATGATTGGTCTTTCCTCTTCCACTTCTTGAAGTAATAAGTGGGAAATGGCGATTGTAAGAGTTAGAGAGAAGAGAAATAAAAGTATCGTAAGCAGAGTTAGCTTGATGGGATTTATAGGCTTCCCCCCAATCCATGGATTTGATATCTGCAGTGAAAGAACACAAGGTATTATAATTGATTTCACCGGTGACATAACTCTTTTGAACAGAAGTAGAATTTAGAAAGCATGAAGGGGTAATCTGGAGTAGAGGTAAGTGATCAGAAATGTCAATATTAAGGATACCTGCGTAAGTATCACCATTGTTATTGGTTA
This sequence comes from Eptatretus burgeri, assembly GCF_056783735.1. Lineage (NCBI taxonomy): Eukaryota > Metazoa > Chordata > Myxini > Myxiniformes > Myxinidae > Eptatretus > Eptatretus burgeri. The sequence goes on from NC_140965.1 coordinate 45,656,278, forward strand.
GTATATTGTCGATAAAGGTAGTACTTTGAGGGGTAATGTGAGTTGGCTGGTCAATCAGGGGATGAAATCCATATGAATATAAAGTATTAACATTGTCATCAGTGGGTTGATAATGAGAACAATTCAGTAAGTTGAAATTCAAATCTCCCATTAAATAATAGTTTCGTTTCTCTTGCAATAACATCAAGACCTTGTTTAAAGTTTTCAGGGTGAGAACCAGAAGCCCTATAAACAGTACCGACAATCAAATTACAGGAAAACTCATGTTCAATTTCAATAAGCATGCTTTCATAGCTGTCTGAAGATGGCACAAGGTCATCGCGTAGATGAAATTTCAAATAACGACGAATAAACAGAGCAACTCGACCTCCAATTTTATCTGAACGTGAAGAATGAACAAGGTTGTAGTTAAGCATTGTAATATATCGAGGAGTAGTTTCTCTGAACCAAGTTTCAGTAAATCCGTAAACAGAAAAGGAATGATTTAAGGTGGACAAAAAAATTATGAATATCACAGAAATGTCTCCAAAGGCTTCTGGAATTCATACAAAAATGTAGAAACAGCCATCATATGGTAAATCTAAATCATTGAAAGTATCACCTTCCAAGTTGTAACAAGTAATATTATGAAAATGATTATTAGACAATTCATTTACATTCGGAATAAAAGTCATATGTCAAACTACAAACACAACGCATCACAAAATACCAAAAGAGGGAGGAAAACAGTGTGGAGGATAACACTCAAAATAACAGACAGAGATACATATAATACAAACAATCTTGAGCAAAAATAAATTGATGGAGATACATACCGCAAAGGATAGGGTGTAACTGAAGTACATGCAAAATGGGAGCTGATAATAAGCTGGGAAAGATGAAGAGGAATGGGAATGATCCATAAAGATGATGTACACATATGCACATGCATACAGTGTTAATTGTAAGGCAGGGTGACAATAAAGTCTGGAAACATAATATTTTGTCATTCTGTTACAGTTTGAAGATGTCCTTGACGAAAGATGAACGTGTTGAGGTGATACTGCTGAGTGGATGTGAGGGCTGGTCATATCGATGTAGAGCAGAGTACTTCAACGCATGTCATCCCGGAAGACCTGCCGTCTCCCAGAGCAGAGTGGGGGAAGCTGGTTCAAAAATTCAAGGATACAGGCAGTGTGTTGGACAAACTCCATTCTGGACGACCACCCGTATCCGACGAGGTAAAGGAAGTTGTCATATTGAAGGTAATAGCCAGCTCGAAGATGTCAGCTCACCGGACATCCATGGAACTTGATTCCATGGGTGTCTAGAGGGTGCGGTGCGCAAAGGATGAAGGCGAATATCATGTATATTCGACTATGTATTCAGACTTGTGACCACCCTGTAGATTAAGTAAATACAGTGTTCACTATGATTATGTAAATACAGTGTTCACTATGATTAAGTAAATTCAGTATTCACTGTGATTAAGTAAATGCAGCATTCACTGAGATGGAGTAAACACAGTGTTCACTATGATTAAGTAAATACAGTGTTCACTGTGATGAAGTAAATTCAGTATTCATTGTGATTAAGTAAATAAAGTGTTCACTGTGATTAAGTACATACAGTATTCACTGGGATGGAGTAAATACAGTGTTCACTTTGATGAGGTAAATACAGCGTTCACTGAGATGGAGTAAAGACAGTGTTCACTGTGATGAAGTAAATTCAGTATTCACTGTGATTAAGTAAATACAGCGTTCACTGAGATGGAGTAAAGACAGTGTTCACTGTGATGAAGTAAATTCAGTATTCACTGTGATTAAGTAAATACAGTGTTCACTGTGATGAAGTAAATACAGTATTCACTGTGATTAAGTAAATACAGTATTCACTGAGATGGAGTAAATAGAGTGTTCACTTTGATGAGGTAAATACAGTATTCACTGTGTTGAAGTAAATACAGTATTCACTGTGTTGAAGTAAATACAGTATTCACTGAGATGGAGTAAATACAGTATTCACTGTGATTAAGTAAATAGAGTGTTCACTTTGATGAAGTAAATACACTATTCACTGTGATTAAGTATATACAGTATTCACTGAGATGGAGTAAATACAGTGTTCACTTTGATGAAGTAAATACAGTGTTCACTTTGATGAAGTAAATACAGTATTCACTTTGAAGTAAATACAGTATTCACTGAGATGGAGTAAATACAGTGTTCCCTATGATTTTGTAAATTCAGTATTCCCTGTGATTAAGTAAATAAAGTGTTCACTTTGATGAAGTAAATACAGTGTTTACTATGATTAAGTATATACAGTATTCACTATGATTTAGTAAATTCAGTGTTCACTTTGATGAAGTGAATACAGTGTTTACTCTTTTAGATTAAGTAAATACAGTGTTTCCTGTCTTAGATTAAGTAAATACAGTGTTCAATGTGATTAAGTAAATGCAGGATTCACTTTGATTAAGTAAATACACTGTTCACTGTGATAGATAAAGCAAATACAGTGTTCACTGTGATAGATAAAGCAAATACAGTGTTCACTGTGATAGATAAAGCAAATACAGTGTTCACTGTGATAGATAAAGCAAATACAGTGTTCACTGTGATAGATTAAGTAAATACAGTGCTTCCTGTCTTAGATTAAGTAAATACAGTGTTCACTGTGATTAAGTAAATGCAGGATTCAATGTGATGAAGTAAATACAGTGTTCACTGTGATAGATAAAGCAAATACTGTGTTCACTGTGATGGATTAAGTAAATACAGTGTTCACTGTGATAGATAAAGCAAATACAGTGTTAACTGTGATAGATAAAGCAAATACAGTGTTCACTGTGATAGATAAAGCAAATACAGTGTTCACTGTGATAGATAAAGCAAATAGTGTTCACTGTGATAGATTAAGTAAATACAGTGTTCACTGTGATAGATTAAGTAAATAAGTTTTAACTGTGATAGATTAAGTAAATCCAGTGTTCACTCTGATTAAATAAATAAGTTTTAACTGTGATAGATCAAGTCTATAGAGTGTTCACTATGATTAAGTAAACACAGTGTTCATTGGTATTAAGTAAATGCAGTGGTCCCTGTGATTTTGTAAAGAAGAAGAGCAGATCTGGCAAACACAGCCTCAACCATTTCTCAGACATGCATTTACTGATCTTGTTCAAACTTGGCACAGGGATAACGAAAAATGGCTTACATATGCATGTCATATTTTTCTAAATCAGACCCAAGATTGCTGACTGGCAGCTATTTTAGTTTTAAAAAAAACCCCGATGATGAACACGTCCTCAACCAGTTCTCGGACATGCACTTTCCTATGTTCAATGTTACCCACAGATGGTTAGTCCAGTATCACAATTCAATGGTTCAGAATCCAAATGATGCTAACATAGGCACGTCATATTTTTTTTGAGATCGTATCCAAGATGGCCGACTGACGAAAATTTTGTTACTTAAATGTATCCCCAACCATTTCTCAGAGATGCATGGTCCGATTTTATTCAAACTTGGCACAAGTACAGTACATGATGGCATACACTTGCACATAACTTTATTTTGTTATGTGATCAAAAATGGCCGACTAGTAGACTGGTGGCCATTTTAGTTGTAAATAAATCTGGGCTAGCCCTTTAACTCCATGTAGCAAAATTGGTGAAATGATGGGGCTCTCACATTTTATGCCTCTTTTCCTTGTTATTTAAGAATCGGGGCATGCAGGCCATTCCAGGAGAGTAAAAACCTGACTTGACTTCATATTCGTCTCGCCACTAAGAGGAGAACAGCTCTGTCGAGCTCCCTTCATCGACGTCTGTCGTTGGCTCCTGTGGTTTGTCGAGAGCCACCATGTCAATCTCGCTTCACACATGGTCTGTCACTGGTCCGTCCCACTCTTCCAATTCTTCGCTCATGTTGTAGGTTAGAGCAGAAGCAGCCGAGGCCTCTGTCAGTGCTGCCATGGGATGTAAATCAGACAGAGCTTGATTGCCACTCAAAGAGTACCAGATGCATCTCAAGTAGCAACACATGCAGCAACGATTGAAAGCTACACAGCAAAAGGTACATTTCGAACAGCTGAAGCGGGAGGAAGAGGCTGCCGTGGCTGAGGTCTATTTGGAAGTGATGTTTGATGTTCTGTGTTGGGGCGGATTCAACAATATTTCGGCAGCTGGATTACATTTCAGCAGTCCAAGAATGCGACGTCTTTGCTGCCATCCATTTTATCTGAAGACGATACTGAAGGTATTTCACAGGATACCCAGGTACATGTTTACCCAGCTACGTCGCTGAACCAGTGTCATTTTGGACAGCCCCCTTTTTGCCAGCCATTAATGCTGCAGCACCAGCATCCATGGAGAATTCATTGGCATCAAACATTGGGTTATTTCTCACCAAATCCAACGTACACCCATGCTGTACCTGCATATGCAATATGCTGTGAGGCCATAGAACACACATCGAGCAAAAACATTGCCAGTGTCTCGTCATTGACTATTGGGTCGAGAAATCAAGCCATCAATGATGCCAACAGCGATGCCTGCTATGCAGGACTGTGCACACTATTTGGCTCGGGGAGACTTCGTTTCAAATAGGATTTCGGTGTTTGACGATAAGCCTGAGAAATTCAGGACATGGCGTATGACCTTCCAGAACATGATCAGAGGAGTATGGCTAGCATCCGATGAACAGGTTTTCCTCATGAACAGCTTTACCTCAACATATGGTGAATGGTTCAGAATCCAAAACACTCGTAGAGCGTCTTAACCAAGTCTACATTTCTAACCCTGAAGTCGGTTGAGAACAGGTCTGGAATCGCCTTTAAGAAAGATTTGGCAGCAATCAAGCAGTTACATAATCATTGGTAAACAAGCTGGAACTTTTTCCTCACGACTGCAAAACTTTATAGAAGTTTAGTGGCACCATCGCGGAAATTGAGGCCGCCAAAAACTCTGGTTCCCTTCCCAGACTTCTTTGGATATATCTCTGTTCCTCATACCAATCATTGCAAAGCTTCCACCTGACCTCATGGATCGTTAGAGGATAACGGCCTTCAACGACAAAGAAACCCACAATGTCACCTTTCCGCTGTTTTCGATGCTCACATCCTTCATTTGGCCCAATGCAAAGATTCAAAATGACTCCCTCCCATCATGCTGCCTCCCCTCCCCTCCCTTCACGCTGCCTCCACTTTCCCATTCCCACCCATCGCGCCAACTTCCCTTTCCCTCCCCTCATGTTGCCTTCCCATTCTCTCCCCTCGTGATGCCTTCCCATTCCCTCCCCTTGCGCCGCCTTCCCGTTCCCTCCCCTCGCGCCGCCGTCCCGTTCCCTCCCCTCGCGCCGCCTTCCCGTCCCCCTCCCCTCGCCTCTCTCTTTCAGAATTTTACCCTGCCTCAGTAGGCACCCCAGTGACCTCAGGTTCATTTAAATTTTCAACTTTACTTTATTCTTTTTCAATGCCCCTTGGGCATTCATTTTTCATGTGACCAGACTGTCCACATTTGTAACACACTAAAGTCTGTGATGTAGCAAAGATGCGGTAAGTAAACTTTTCATGTTCAATTTTTAACATCACATCGAGCTCACGAATGTTTGGCTTTGGAATAATAAATAGTTGACGTCGAAAGGAAAGAATATGTTATGTAATGTGGTCCTTAAAGCGAACAGGAATGAAAGATATTTTTGAAACAACAGTGCAATACTGTTCTAAAGCAGCTTTAACCTGCTCGTTTTTGACGAAGAGAGGAATATATGACAGGAGTACCTTCATCGATGGAACATCGAGGGGTCATATGAAGAGGAATATTTCCAGCACCACAGTCAGTCCTGACTCCACAAGCTGCGCCACCATTTCCTCTTTAGCGTCGAAAATAACAACACGCTGATTCATTCTCGATGCAGCTATTACGCTATGCAAGCCGATTAATTTTCCGACACACAAAACAACCTTTTCAACTGAGATCTCAGGTGGTGGCGTACACGAAAACCCATATTTCCGACTTAAAGACTCTAACAGCTCAACGGTCGCCATGATTTAGGCACAATAACAATGCCTCAGGATAAAAAAAAAACACCGTGGAACTGAGTGCACTCACTCATTCACAAACTCCAAAAAGGAAAAACAAGAGAGAGTAGAATATATATACATATATAAATATTGTTATGGCTGTGGAAATTCGCATTACACCATGAAGGGCCCGGAGGTGAGATATCTCTAAGTACATGTGTAGTTAGCCCAAACCCGTTGTATAGAGGGAATTTATGTGATTCATCCGGGCTGCGACGCTTTGAGTTAGCCATTTTTTCTGTTCTATCTTTATTTTGAACCAACCACGTCTCAACCGTCATCACACAACAACCACGCCACCGCCACCATCTATGCTCCCACATCATTGCATCACCGCCATTCCCAAACAGTACCATAACCAGCAAACCACCACCAAAAACCCTCCACCACTCTCCTTCTACGGCCATTCCCGCACCACCTGTGAACACTGAACGTCAGGCTGTCTCGGGCCCTTTCGGCGATTGGTGCTGAACGCACCGAGCCGCGAGCGCGAATAGTGGCCTTTCCGAGGGAAAATCCGGATCAAAAACGCTACACGCCCACTTCTCCTCCGTCCAATTGGCGAGTGCGGGGCGGATTGGCCCCGCCTCCAGGCGCGTGTGTGTGAAGTCGATATATGCAAATTCTAGGATCAGGGGAGGTTCACGCCCCCGTTTCCTTCGACCAATGGGCGAGTGTGGCTCCGCCTCAGAGGTCATTCTGATCCGAATATTTGCATACTGGCTTCTCCTGCCTGCCTATAAAAAGGCGAGCGCAAGGCAGAGTCGCAAAGTCGAGTCGGTCGGGTGAGGAGAGTGCAGAACTGAGAAGAGTTGCAGGAAGAGTTGAGTTCTGGAGTTGCTTGAAGAGGGTCGTCGAGAAGTGGCTGTTGGAGACGCGTTGCGTTGCGTTGGTGAAGTTGAGGCGAGTGCACGCGGTGGAACTGCAGGGAAGGGAACTCGGGTCCGAGGCGAGAAGGACGGCGGTCGGAGACGAGGTTACGGTGTGGGGGATCGCTCGTCTCGTCGTGGGAACCAAGCCAGCCAGCCATTCTCCTCCCCCAGGGCATCAACAATTCCCCCTTTCCCCTGCGCTGAGATAGTGCAAAAGGGGGCCCGTTCCCACCCCACTCCAAACGTCATGCCAACGAAACCCACCAAGGAGCACGGAGTCGGGGCACAGCCGCGCAGCAACATTTGCGGCTCGCCCGCCAACGCGTCATGAGGACGCGGGTGGGACCCCCCCCCCCGGTCTCGCAGACCTGGCTGCTCCTCCAGGTCACGCGCACATTTGGCCTACAGGCCTGTCTGCCTCCTTGTCTATGAGGGTGGCTTCTTTCCTTTGCTTTTGTGTAAATGTGTGTTGGCGCCGTCTGCAAAGTAAAGCTGTACAAGTGTTGCCGTGTGTGCGCGTCGTCGGTATTAACTCTGTGTCATTGTTGCTTTTATTGTTTTGGTTGCTTTATGTGCATTTTGACTGTATGGCTGTACATACGTGCTTTCCATGTGCCGGGAAATAAATGTGCATTGTGTGAACTGTTTTCCCGTTTTGCTTCTTCTTTTCTCCAATTGAATCTCCATCCTGCTTCACGTAAAGAGTTCGGAGTGGGTGTAACACGCCCAGTAAATAATCTGAACCGTCGAAGTCAATGATAACACCGCTTGGTTATCCCGATAGTACGGAACGGGCCGCCCAAGCGGCTCGTGTCCGGAGTCGACCTGTGGCAAGGTACAATCGCCCGGTTTACCATCCGCGTGGGTACTTAGGTAGGTCGAGTTTGGCAAACAACCCTATCCTATGCGGGTAGCCGATTGGTACGATTGTGGTGAGGTCAAAAGGCCCACCCGTGACTGGCTCCAGGCGATAGTTCCCAGAGGGTCACGACTGAATTGTCCGTCCGGTGGGCGACGTGCGGCGATCCGAGTTACGTGGCCGTCCGCACGCCGGCGGACGCGAATTGGCAACAATATATATATATATATATATATATATATATATATATATATACATATATATATATATATATATATATACATACACATATATATATATATATATATATATATATATATATATATATATATATATATATACATATATACATATATATATATATATATACATATGTATATATATACATATATACATATACATACATATATATATATATATATATATACATATATATATATATATATATATATATATATATATATATATATATATACATATATATATATACATATACATATATATATATATATATATATATATACATATATACATATACATATATATATATATATATATATACATATACATATATACATATATACATATATATATATATATATACATATACATATACATATACATATATATATATATATATATATATATATATATATATACATATACATATATACATATATACATATACATATACACATATACATATACACATATACATATATACATATACATATATACATATATATATATATATATATATATATATATATATATATATATATATATATATATATATATATATATATATATATATATCCTGATATATATCCTGGTGTTGGCGCAGCGGTTAGGGCAGCGGCTTGGGATCCAAAAGGTCCTGAGTTCAAGCCCCGTTGGGCCACTGAATTAATACACCAGGGGGTTGACTCAGCCTGTCATCCTTCCGAGGGAGCAAAATGAGTACCAGTATACTGGGCCGGTGTATACCCCAGTTAAAATAGGTGTACCATATCCTTGTGTCGTAAGAGGCGACCAGGGTTGCGTCAGGAAGGGCATCCGGCGTAAAGCATGTGCCAAATCACTATGCGGATCATACGGATGATCCACTGTGGCAACCCCAAACGGGAGCAGCCGAAAGAAGAAGAAGAAGATATATATATATATATATATATATACATATATATATATATATATATATATATATATATATATATATATATATAATAGAACAGGGAGCAATAATAGCAAAAAAAAAAAAAGGGAAAAAATAAAATAAAAAGGAATACACAAGTGACGCTAGCAAATGGAGGAAATAATAATAGAAATGATAATATTATGGACACAGTCCAACAATCGTTTAAAGGGAGCCAAAGCGTTGGCAAAAACTAACAAAACATGTCGGATGGAAACCAGGCCTCAAAACCGGGAGGGGTTCTGAGATACCCGAACACCACCTACCGTGCGTGCACTCTTTCTCTCTCTCGCTCAATAGAAAAGAGAAAACAAGGAGAAAAGGGGGTCAAGAGAAAACTAAAATTAAAACATTTAGAGGATGAGAAGAGAGAAAGGAGAAAGCAACACAGGCTCTGCGTGTACCACCAGGAACTGAGCAACAGGCCTTCACGATTGCATATGCATGCCAAGCGAGCAACAGCTGTGCAAAGCGGGAAGGGGGGGGGGGGGGAGAGAGAGAGAGAGAGAGAGAGAGAGAGAGAGAGAGAGAGAGAGAGAGAGAGAGAGAGAGAGAGAGAGAGAGAGAGAGAGAGAGACAGAGACAGAGACAGAGACAGAGACAGAGACAGAGACAGAGACAGAGAGAGAGACAGAGAGACAGAGAGACAGAGAGACAGAGAGACAGAGAGACAGAGAGACAGAGAGACAGAGAGACAGAGAGACAGAGAGAGAGACAGAGACAGAGACAGAGAGAGAGAGAGAGAGAGAGAGAGAGAGACAAAGAGAGGTAGATGGGGGGAGGGGAGTTAGCAGAGAGAAAATGTTATGCCTTATCAACAGCGCACACACACACACACACACACACACACACACACACACACACACACACACACACACACACACACACACAATTTGGGTACGCTGATTTCAAAAATCATAACCGTTTTGCTGTATCACGTCAGGATTTTCAGGAACAGAAATATTCCCATTGCCTAGAAGTCAGGATTTCAATGAAATTTACATATGTCTTTAACATGTCTATTTCGTACAATTGTTGTTAACTTGTGTTATATTTCTTTCTTTCAGATAAAGATGAGTAGGCGTTCCTGTACCAATCATCCTGACAACTTCTGTTATGTTGTTATGTCTGTGGTCGGTATACCAAAAAGGATCAACAGCGAAGTATATCTACAGCAGTGAAAATGAAGGCCGCCTACTTTCACTACCTCGGGTGTAAGGTGGGGGACCAAGAACAGAGCTGGGCACCACACATCTGCTGCACAAGCTGTCACACAACCTTGACTCAGTGGTTGGTGGGCAAGCGCGCGAGCATGCCATTTGCGGTGCCCATGATATGGCGTGAGCCGCAGATTCATCATGATGATTGTTATTTCTGCTGCACAAGCATCGCCGGCTTCAACAAGAAGAATAAAGGTCACATCAAGTACGCTGACTGCGTCTCTGCTCGTAAACCTGTGCCTCATGATGACGAGAACCCCGTTCCAACACCTCCAGCTGATCAGAACATAGCTGTAAGCAGTGGTGAAGAGGATGGTGATGATGAACCTTTTGAACCCGACACTCAAGAATCACACCTTCTGAACCAGGGAGACTTAAATGATCTTGTAAGAGATCTCTCGCTGTCAAAGGCGAAGGCAGAGCTGCTTGGATCAAGGCTGCAGCAGTGGAATCTACTTGAACCTAACACCAAGATATCCTTGTTCACAGAGACACAGCACGTCACAGAGACATGGCTGAGTTCTTTGAGATGGAAGACACGATGACATTCTGCAGTGACATCAACGGTCTGTTGAAAGAACTTGGGTGTGATCACGATGCTGCAGACTGGCGCCTCTTCATCGACTCGGGGAAGAACAGCTTGAAGGCTGTTTTGCTCCACAATGGCAACGAGAAACCATCAGTCCCACTGGCTCACGCGTTCGGCATGACAGAGACCTATGAGACTATGCGGCAGCTGCTTGATTCCATCAAGTACAATGACTTCAACTGGCACATCTGCGGAGACTTGAAAGTGGTGGCGCTGTTGTTAGGGCTGCAGTCAGGCTACACGAAATACATGTGCTTCCTTTGTCTCTGGGATAGCAGAGACGACAAGAATCACTGGACGAAGAAAGATTGGGAAGAGCGAAAAGAGCATGTACCTGGTCGACACAACGTGAAGCATGTCGCCCTTGTCAACCCAGCCAAGGTTTTCCTTCCACCACTCCACATAAAGCTCGGCTTGATGAAAAGTTTTGTACGGGCAATGGATCTGAATGGGCATGGGTTTTTTTTTGGAAAAAAAGTTTGGAAAGGAAAAGGAAACCTCAAGGAAAAGTTTGGCAACACCTTGTCGGAGGCCAAGATCAAGGCTGGTGTCTTTGTTGGACCGCAAATCCGACAGATTATGAAGGACGAAACTTTTCCGACAACTCTAAACCCCAAAGAGCTGGCAGCGTGGAGGAGCTTCAAAGCTGTGACGGACAACTTCTTGGGGAACGAGCGCGCGGACAACTATGAAGAAATAGTGCAGCAGCTGCTGGAGTCCTTCAGGAAACTTGGCTCCAGGATGTCCCTGAAAATCCATTTCCTACACCAGCACCTGAACTTCTTCCCTGACAACTTGGGAGTAGTCTCGGACGAGCACGGTGAGCGATTCCACCAAGAGATTTCACTCATGGAGACGCGTTACCAAGGGCGGCACAACCCGAACATGATGGGCGATTTCTGCTGGTTCCTGCATCGTGAAACTGACACAGAGCAGCACAAACGCAAAGCCAAATGCCTAAAGCATTTTTAATTACATTCTAGTGGAGTTTTTCTGTAATTTCTATAATTTTGAAGCATTCATGATGAAATAAATGAATAAATGAATTTTTGTAAATTTCATTGAAATCCTGACTTCTAGGCAATGGGAATATTTCTGTTACTGAACATCCTGACGTGATACAGCAAAACGGTTATGATTTTTGAAATCAGCGTACCCAAATTAGTCTAAATCACTTTACACATCTCCAGTAAAAATTTTTTGTTGTTCAGTGTTACCGACTGCAGTACGTCCTGTATACAACCCAAAAATCTTGAGTGGCTTTCACCCTTGTTTTGAGGGAATTTCAATAAACAAATGATAAAAACAACATTGCATCATAGATGTTTCAGGGAGATGTGCATAAACATTAATCTTTATAAACAGTTGCCAATCGTCATGATGGGTGGAAAAAAAAATTGCCTCTGTAATTTAGAAAACACGTTAATATGGCACACGGCTCAGAAATTGGGTGTTATCAAATATATTTTGCTTTGAAACTCACAAAGAGAAACCATATATCCTTTGTAAACCATGTACCTCTACCTCCCTGTTCTTCATTGCACAGCCCGCAAGCCACTGGCAGACCCTGGAGGCCTAAAGTGCGGCCACTGATGTGCGACCGATAATACACAAATGTGAAAACACCCAATCATAATCTGCCATAAATGCTATCAAATTGACCCAATGGTTTCAAATGAATGGTCCAATGCAAAACATAAAAGTAACAGAACTTAATCAGTAGATGGTTGCAGTATACAAACAATTATGCTTGCATTCTAGTTAACCACAAAAAAGAAAAGTATGTGGAGGCAGGGCCTAATAGCAGGCATTTTGGAGTCCTATAGGCAATGCGGTGGCTCTCACACTGATGGCTTATCGGTAAAAGTGGCCCCCCTCTAAGAAAATAGTGAAGATCACTGCTCGACATTGTAGCAACTGCCGACTGTACATCCCGATCTGGACACGAATTGTACCGCTATTGACGGTCGGGTGCTCGGCAAGTGGCTGAAGCACTGAAGCAAGCACTCTAATTAAATGGTTGATAAGGAATGGCTGGCTAGGCTGTGACTGCCTACCATACAGAATCCCTTTAACGTTAGAGCTGGTCTTCATCACGCCCACAGCATTTAAAGAAATTAAATGAATTCATTCAAATAATGACTTTATCCACAAAAGAGTTGCTTTTAACGTAGCACAACTCTGGAGACATCACAAAGTTTAATCACTCTTGAAATAAACATTGCAGATAATCCACAGCATTGCCTGCTCATCTGCACACGTCATGTGGTAATAGTTATACTATCGTTTGCGGTATACGTTCGCAGTCCGCGCAAACGTTATAACTTTATTTTGAAACATCAGTTTTTCACCAAATTTGCTTTGATTCCCTGTTGAGCACCTCGCAAAATGTGCGAAAATATCGATACAGATTTGGCAGATGCTATGGATAAGCAGTCCCTCTGGGGGACAGGGCATGATGTAAAACAGTGAATGCATTAAATCATATGGCTCAATGAAGCTGGTAAATTTTGGCAAATTCCTAAATCTTTTGTTCACTCAATATATTTCTCCAAACAGTAGAAAAAGATAAGTTTAATGCTATGGAAATTTCACATTTTCTTGTGTATGTATGGAGAAGGAAGTGCCATTGCCTTGCTTGCTTAAAGTAAATCAGAATATAGGCTTAGTTATAAGACTCATTATTCCTGTAAATTATCAGATTTCACTCCAGATTTCGACACTTATTTAGTCCGGACAATATCCGATCCTTGAAACCGAAATAATATTTCAATGATATACTTTAGTCCGTGAGAGTAGATCATAGAAAATTGCATCATATAATGCATGAAATCGCTCCAAGCTCCTAATTTGAAAATTATAGCATTTACAAAAGCGATGTACACAGCAATTCTTAGCTATGATGAACAGGCATTCGATAATATGAATGAGGAAAGTGGAAAAAAAAAACTATTGTAAAGAAATCATTGCGGCCTGTTTCAAGTCAAGGCACTGCTGAGAAGGCCAAAAAATTTGGCGGCTTCGGACCCCAGTAAGGTAACCCAAGATACGCCTCAAGACCCCAGAGAGCAAGGTGGTCGAGGATGGCGCCTGATAAAGGGGATATTTAAATAAGGCCATTAATTATCTTCAAAGGGGGTGTTTTAATTCGCCTAAACACCCAATTTTCACTCTAGCACTTCCTTGGAGTTCTCTTCATATGCCTGCAAAGATTCAGGCTGCGAGGTTTTATGGTTGTAGAGTTATGGAGGAGACACACACACACACACACACACACACACACACACACACACACACACACACACACACACACACACACACACACACACACACACACACACACACACACACACACACACACACACACACACACACACACACACACACACACACACACACACTTATTTGTATAGATATGCAGATGTAGGTTAATGTATATGCATTGGCAGTGTATGTAAATGCACAAATATTGGGCTTCGCAGAAAACGACAGAGCCATGCAAGCATGATCATGAGTCATGACTATGGTGTACATGTTGCGAGGAAGCTCAAGTCAATGCATGCAACTCGGTCAGATTGGACCTCCCATGATTGATCCCATAATGTGTACATGGTTGTAGATCTCACATGAATATGCATCCATCATAGATGTTCATTGATATATGTCCTTTTTTGGAAAATAGGGGACCTGAATCCTGCTATCACATATAGTATTGGAGTCCAATATCTCATCACTCAACTGATTCCAGCAGCACAGTCCGCAGGTTGACAGGATGGCTTCAAGACATGCACACTTGCCTCTAAGCTGTCCAGCTTGAGTTCGCATCCCAACCCAGCTATAAGCTGTCATCCTCGTGTTTCACAGGCAGGGTGATTACCATCCCTCAAATGGACGTTAAATGGGATTCTCATCTGCTAGCATTCATTGGTGGACGTTTAAAATCCCACAGTGTCCTTTGCGAATAGGAGGTGAGCTATCACTGGCACCTTGGCCAAATTCCAAAATCCTGCCCAAACCAGCAGAGGAATTGCATCAATGGCGCAGATGTGCCCTCAGCAAATGCTGCATATGAATGAAGAATTAGCACAGTCTGTGAACACGTCTTCCAGGGTGTGCAGGATAGCCCAGACAAAGTGCACTCACCTGCACTCACCTTTGAGTTGCCTAGTTTGGGTTCAATTCTCGACCTGATAATGCACATTAAATGACACAATGTCTGTCAATTGGATGTTAATCGAGGTATCCAGTCTGCTGGCATTATCTGGTAAAGATCCAATGGTGTCTTTCATCAATAATTTGGTGATTGTTCCCAAAACCCTGAAATAATTCCAAAAAAAAGCAGCTTTCACTACGCTTATGGTCATGCAATGTAGCCACCTTCATTCAAGTGATCAATGGAATGGGAGAGGGTGAGTGACTGTACAACTGAATTATTGGCTGTTATTGTCGCCAGCCCTCTTAAAGATTTATATATATATATATATATATATATATATATATATATATATATATATATATATATATATATATATATATATATATATATATATATATATATATATATATATATCAAGGCAAAAATTGAGGAAGAGAAGAGAGCAATTCCAAAGGATGGGTGGAGCAAGGGAAGCAGGGAGACAGAATATATCAGAGTGGGTGGGGTATACACTCTCTCAGCCTGTCACTCTCACTGTGATGAGTGCGACATAAAAAACTGCAGAGCGCGCATGCGCAGTGGCGCTGCGAAAACCGCTTCCTCCATCAGCCTGCCGGCCACCCACACCCCTTCCAGGCTGCGGCACATTATGATGATCATGTTCTCTAGAGCTCGTATGATGTTGGAATGGCTCCCATCAACAATTGCATCCTTTATGCTCTCGTAATACAGCCAGCCATGGGCCCACACATCAACACTGCAGCAGGTTGGAATGTTGACCTCCTTGTTATTCCTCAAGGACATGAGCTCCAATGCATCAAATGGGATGAACGTTTCAGATGGAATTAATGAATGAATATATACAAACAATACCTACACATAAAATACCAAAATGTAATCAAAGTTAACAGATCACATCCATAAATCATTGTTTGCCATTTCGGGTGCATGTGGGAACTGGATCCCTGCATTTATCTGAACAGATATACCAGAGCAAGTCTCCAGCTCAGAAATGAATGAGAAATGACGAAGGGAGAATTCACAGTATCGGATAGATTACATCAAGTACAAGCCAAAAGCATTGGTTAGGGGTGGGGGAAGGGCACGTGGGGCCCATCGTGCACTCCGGCCAGTCCTACCCTATATAAAGGTCCGCAGGCACTGCACTGTGATCCTGCGCATTGTTGCAGCATCCCTAGGAGAGGTAAGGGCACGCCCCTTAATGCGGCAATCGGTACCATACGGCAGTGCGCCCCTCTCTCCCTGACCCTTTTATCACTCTTTTGTTTTTAACCGTAGTGGAATCATACAATGGACGTGTTCAAGAAGGGATTCTCCATTGCCAGGGAGGGAGTAGTCGCTGCAGCAGAGAAAACGAAGCAGGGAGTGGCGGAGGCAGCCGAAAAGACCAAGGAAGGTGTGATGTATGTAGGTGAGTACGGCACTGACGCTATGGTCTTCCTCTGATCATCTGAGTTTGTGATGCCGTAGAACGATTGGAGAATTACAGACATCGAAACATTGGTATATTTTCATGGTGAATAATCGGTACATGATCCAATTTTAGTCACTGCCTATCTTGATGAATTACCGCTCTTTGTGAAAATTTCCTTTGCTATGAGACAAGCCTCACATATGCGAAAGTGCTTATTATTCACATTATCGCTTCCGATCACCTTCCACGGAATGCTTAACATCGGCAATATCTAAAGGCAGATGGAGGTAATAAAAGTAATCCAATGACCTTGACAACTGCATCATCCTTAATTGTTGTTATAAATACAGTGGGGAGAACAAGTATTTGATACACTGCCGATTTTACAGGTTTTCCCACTTCCAAAGCACGTAGAGGTCTGTAATTTTTATCATAGGTACACTTCAACTGTGAAAGACGGAATCTAAAACAAAAATCCTGAAAATCACATTGTATGATTTTAAAATAATTAATTTGCATTTTATTGCATGAAATAAGTATTTGATCACCTACTAACCAGTAAAAACTCCGGCTCTCACAGACCTGTCAGTTTTGTCTTTAAGAAACCCTCCCATTCTCCACTCATTACCTGTATTAACTGCACCTGTTTGAACTCGTTATCTGCATAAAAGACAGCTGTCCACACTCAATCAATCAGACTCCAACCTCTCCACAATGGTCAAGACCAGAGAGCTGTCCAAGGACATCAGGGACAAAACTGTAGACTTGCAGAAGGCTGGGATGGGCTACAGGACAATAGGCAAGCAGCTTGGTGAGAAGGCAACAACTGTTGGCACAATTATTAGAAAATGGAAGAAGTTCAAGATAACAGTCAATCTCCCTCGGTCTGGGGCTCCATGCAAGATCTCACCTCATGGAGCCTCAATGATCATGAGAAAGGTGAGGGATCAGCCCAGAACTACACGGCAGGACCTGGTCAATGACCTGAAGAGATCTGGGACCACAGTATCAAAGAAAACCATAAGTAACACTACGCCGTCATGGATTAAAATCCTGCAGCGCACGTAAGGTCCCTCTGCTCAAGCCAGCGCATGTCCAGGCCCATCTGAGGTTTGCCAATGACCATCTGGATGATCCAGAGGAGGAATGGGAGAAGGTCATGTGGTCTGATGACACCAAAATAGATCTTTTTGGTTTAAACTCCACTCGCCGTGTTTGGAGGAAGAAGAAGGATGAGTACAACCCCAAGAACACCATCCCAACCGTGAAGCATGAAGGTGGAAACATCATTCTTTGGGGATGCTTTTCTACAAAGGGGACAGGAGGACTGCACTGTATTGAGGGGAGGATGGATGGGGCCATGTAGCGCGAGATCTTGTCCAACAACCGCCTTTCCTCAACAAGAGCATTGAAGATGGGGAGTGGCTGGGTCTTCCAGCATGACAACGACCTGAAACACACAACCAAGGCAACTAAGGAGTGGCTCCGTAAGAAGCATCTCAAGGTCCTGGAGTGGCCTAGCCAGTCTCCAGACCTGAATCCAATAGAAAATCTTTGGAGGGAGCTGAAAGTCTGTGTTGCCCAGCGACAGCCCCGAAACCTGAAAGATCTGTATGGAGGAGTGGGCCAAAATCCCTGCTGCACTCTGTGCAAACCTGGTTCAGAACTAGAGGAAAAGTCTGTTTTTCTGATGTAACAAATACTTATTTCATGCAATAAAATGCAAATTATTATTGTAAAATCATACAATGTGATTTTCAGGATTTTTGTTTTAGATTTCGTCTTTCACAGTTGAATTGTACCTATGATAAAAATTACAGACCTCTACATGCTTTGTAAGTGGGAAAACCTGCAAAATCGGCAGTGTATCAAATACTTGTTCTCCCCACTGTATAAAATATATTAGATTAGCATCGGGATGCACAACCATCAAGATCACTTTGTCTCCACAACAGGGAACAAGACAAAGGAAGGAGTGGTCAGCGGTGTGAACACAGGTGCGGACATCAAAACTCCTTCGGGAAATGAATCATTGTGCCCTTGACATGCCTACATCCTTTGGCCTGGAGAAACTTTGGCTCCTTTTACACAATACATGCCTGAACTAATTGCAAGCTCTTGGCGTGTACATCAATTGCCAACTGTTCTGCTGAGTGTTGCGGCTATTTTGCAATGCACTGATGTCTGCAGTTACACGAGGTTATTGAGGACACATATAACATTCATTGTTGCCCAAATGGCATGCACAAACAGATATACTCTTATCAATATATGAGGGGTAGTCCAAAAAGTCTCTCTTGAAATTATTTTTTTCTGAGCCAGAAATATGACCTCACTTTCAATGGGATCAGGGGGAATAATGTGTGACAATGGCTGTCAGCTACATTGAAAAGGACTAGAATCTGTGCAATCCTCACCCCATCACCAGCATTAAACCCTCCCCCCACTACTGCCGTGAATGTTGGATTAATTAATGTATCACGCCCACTTCCTCAAAAAACAAAATCTTATTTTGCTATAAAGTGCATGTGAGCATGATGTTACCAACGGGTGTAAATGACTGTCGTTTGTACGCAGTGACTGAGAAGACCCGAGAATCAGCACAGGCAGTTGGAGGCATTGTGTCTGGTGGGGTGACCACAGGGACTGAAAAGACCATCGATGGGGTGGACACTGTCATCAATGCAATGGACACGACAGTCACGACGGTACAAAGATCTAAAGGCTTTGACATATTGACCTCAAGCATGCTCACTTAGATATGAGATATATGGCAAAATGGATTCTATTACATTATTCTCAGTCTGAGTTATTTATTCCAATAGAATGTAATAATATATAGCAGGTTTTAACTTTCCTGTGATATAAAAATGTATGTTGAGGATGCAGCTGAGCAAAGTAGGAGGTGTATGGGGAGGGGTGCAAATGCAAACATTTGGAGTGAGTTTAGTCTTCCCTTATCCCTCTCGATCCCCTTTCCTCATTTTTTTTCTTTTTCCTTCTCTTTCACCAATTTTGCAGGGTGAAGAAGTTGCTGAACAACTAAAGGAGGAGATACCGGCTGAGGTGGGTCGTTAATCCTCACCACCATCATTTTCCTTCCCAACAGCTCATCTCAATTCATTGCCATTATTATTATTATTATTATTATTATTATTATTATTCCTTCATTATGGCAAGCCTTGTTGCCGTTTACACACCTTCTTATGCTTTGCAGGTGGCTCAGTCGTGAGCTCATTCTCTCCGCTCTTCATGTCCCGCCTGGCTGCTCCTCTTGCCCGGCTCGAGAAAGCTTTATAGCTTTTGGAAAAAAAAAAGAAGAGTGTATTATTATGATAATAGTTATTTCCCTGTTCCTCCAAACATCCGCATCCAGACAGGGGCAACCGGCATGCAATGTGTGCCTTGCTGGTAAAGCATGGAGCTAATTGCAATGCACCTCTGTCTGGAATGCACCTGCCTCTTTCAAAGACTAAACCTAATAATGCATCTAATTTTTGTGCAATGTTTTAAACCTATGTCCAGCATAATTGATTCTTTCGGCACGATTTTATTGTAACATTG
Organism: Eptatretus burgeri; assembly: GCF_056783735.1. Lineage (NCBI taxonomy): Eukaryota > Metazoa > Chordata > Myxini > Myxiniformes > Myxinidae > Eptatretus > Eptatretus burgeri. The sequence continues at coordinate 45,676,234 of NC_140965.1, forward strand.
AGTTTTGCTGTTCGAATGTATAAATGTCTAACTTGGTAGGGTAATAAGCATGTTTGGGACAGAAATCGTATCATCGAATGGGATGGCATCACAGCATGAAGGAAAGTTCCAACTTGCTGTTGATGTACGAATCTTGATCAGTTTGCCCATGGCCCAGCATATTTGAAACACAAAATAAGCTTTTGCTCTGTTAAGCGTCTAAAAAACGTGGAGAAAAACATTTCTTTAACGTTACTCGATAACTCATTAATCTCGGTTCATGGACTTACTGATCATACTTCGTACCATGTATTGAAATAAAGTGAGCGAATAAAACGATCTGAAATAGACCTGTCTTCTATGTTATTCTTACTTTGCAGATATTTCTTGCGGGAGTTATAAATTGTGCACTTTTTTTTGTTTGTCTGCAGTTGGTCCATCCCATCCAAGCACATGTCATGATGGCTACCCTAGATTTGAAGTTCACATACTATCTTGAGTTGTCCTTCACTCGCAACTCATCTCCTTGTTATTCATATTAACAGTATAAGCTCTCGCATGTTTTATTTTGCAAATGCCATGTATGCAATTATATGTACAAACCTCATGACCCTCAAACACTTTAGATACAAATTAGGGTTAAAAACAATTCTCGCAGAAATTCATCCTAAAGAGTTAACAGTAAGCTCGAATTCAAAATCATCATTATGAATTCGGCAGAAAAGAAGATAAATAATTACATGCATGTATGCAATTTTAAGGTGGCAAACATTAGCTCCTTCAAAGTGTGCAGAGTTCTCCTTAATGAAATGTTTTATTCTGGAGATGTTTTGGCTAAATCGAGTTGTGATCATTCAGCTTTGACCTAATTTCGGCTGTTATCATTCAGCTTTAAGCCAAGTGTTGGCGTAACGGTTGAGGAGGCTGGCTTAAGATCTTAATCTTAAGTTCAAGTGCCTGTCAAGCCATTGAGTTAACACCAGGTGGGTTGACTCAGCAGCAAAATGAGTACCAGCTTACTGGTAACAGGAGCCATTGCGCCATTGCATCAGCGGCACATCTGCACCCCCAGAAAATGATGCAACCAAGCAGCCACACACTGCATACAAAGAAATAATCAAATACTTCAGCTTTGGTTTAAATTCAACTTTGGTATAAATTAAACTGGGATCATTCTGCTTTGGTCAAAATTCAGCTTTAGTATCAATTCAACTTTGGTATCAATTCAGCTTTGGTGTAAATTCTTATTCGAGATAAATTTAACTTTGGTGTACATTCAGCTTTGGTATAAATTCATCTTTGGTGTCAATTCAACTTTTGGATAAATTCAGCTTTGGTATAAATTCAACTTTGGTATCTATTCAGCTTTGGTATAAATTCTGCTTTTAGTGGGGCAACTTAGCTAAATATAACATAACAATTGTGCATTTTGTGAGGAAAGCACCAAATCTGGCACACTAGTAGCCTATCATATTATGAACAGATTTGGATATTGGGCCATCTCAAAATTTTTGATGGCAGTGGAAAATGGCTGCCACAGCCATCAGCGGCTGAATTTGAGATGGCCCAATATCCAAATCTGTTCATAATATGATAGGCTACTAGTGTGCCAGATTTGGTGCTTTCCTCACAAAATGCACAATTGTTATGCTAAGTTGCCCCACTATTTGGTTTAAATGAAACTGTGATCATTCTGCTTTGATTTAAATTAAACTGTGAACATTCTGCTTTGGATTAAATTAAACTGGGGTCATTTGCTTTGGTTAAGTTAAACTGTGATCATTCTGCTTTGGTTTAAATTAAACTGTGATAATTCTGCTTTGGATTAAATTAAAATGGGATCATTCAACTTTGGTTTAAATTAAACTGCAAACATTCTGCTTTGGTTTAAATTAAACAGTGATCATTCTGCCTTAGTTTAAATTAAACAGTGATCATTCTGCTTTAGTTTAAATTAAACTGGGATCATTCAACTTTGGTTTAAATTTAACTGGGATTATACTGCTTTGGTTTAAATTAAACTGTGGCTAACCCCTGCTTTAGCGGGGAAAATGGCCTTTAAATGCTTGAGTGTGTGTGTGTGTGTGTGTGTGTGTGTGTGTGTGTGTGTGTGTGTGTGTGTGTGTGTGTGTGTGTGTGTGTAGTTTAAATTAAACTGTGTTAATTCTATTTTGGATTAAATTAAACTGAGGTCATTCAACTTTGGTTTAAATTAAACTGTGAACATTCTTCTTTGGTTAAATTAAACTGCGATCATTATGCTTTGGTTTAAGTTAAACTGGGATCACTCTGCTCTGGTTTAAATTAAACTGGGATTATTCAACTTTGGTTTAAATTAAACTGTGAACATTCTGCATTGGTTTAAATTAAACTGGGGTCATTCAACTTTGGTTTAAATTAAACTGTGATCATTCTGCTTTGGTCTAAATTTAGCAGTGATCATTCTGCTTTATGCCTGGTGTTGGCTTAATGGTTAGGGTGGTGGGCGTGGGATCCAAGGATCATGAGTTCAAATCCCACTCAGCTGTTGAGTTAGTACCAGGTGGGGATGATTCTGCCTGTCATCCTTCCAAGGTCGGCAAAATGAGTGCCAGCTTGCTGGTATACTGTGTCGGAGTGGTGACCTGTCCAATTGCTAAGTAGACTGATTAGGCAGCACCAGCGCTCTGCAAAGTGTGTGGTCCCAATGGATGGATGGGATGGATGGAATCTGCTTTGGGCTAAATTCAACTTTGTTTGAAATCCTGCTTTGGTTTAAATTCAACTGTGATCATTCTGCTTCGGTTTACATTAAACTGTGATCATATTGCTTGGTCTGAATTCAACTGTGATCATACTGCTTTGGTCTAAAATTAACTGTAATCATTCAGCTTTGGTCTAAATTTAGCTGTTGTCTCATTTCAGCTTTGATCTGTTGTCAACTGTGATAATTATGCATTTGTCTAAATTCAACTGTGACATTTCAGCTTTGTTTTAAATTAAAGTATGCTCATTCTGCTTTGGTCTAAATTCAGCTTTGGCCTAAATTCAACTGTGATCATTCTGCTTTGGTTTAAATTAAACTGTTATCATTCTGCTTTGGTCTAAAATCAACTGTGATCATTCAATTTTGGTCTAAATTCAGCTGTGAATTATATATTAAAAAAGGACAAAAAGGTATA
>NC_140965.1:45681873-45701873 GCF_056783735.1 Eptatretus burgeri
ATACATATATACTGAAACGCAAAAGAAACTTACCACATTTTAAACCTTCAAATATCAACAATAACACTGCGTGTAGTAAATGTGTGAACTTATTTGTGGACAATAGTGTCCTCACTGTCAGACAAAACGGTCATGGATGGCCACTTGAACCTTCAATGGTCACTTCATAGCACAGCTGTTGAACAGCCATTTTGACTGTCAGTGATTAGCCAAGGGGTACGGCATGATTTTAATGAGCCACACGTGATGTCTTGATATTGGCTTTAAAAGGCCAGTGCAAAATGGGCATTTCAATGAACATGCCATGATTGTCAAGAGATCAACGGCAGTGTGCCTTGGGCATACTGCAAGGCGGATTGAGCTACCGTGAGGTGGCACGTCGCCTTGGCTGTTCACACCAGACGATATCGGCCCTGGTGGACAGAGACACCCTCCACAACTCTGCAGATGACAGACTTCGATCAGGGAGGCCAAGAGTCACCACTGCAAGGCAGCACAAGCAGATGGTCCTAAGTCAGATGGCTTCAGACATTGACGACTGAGTGGGACAATCCAGCAGCAATCCATCCAAAGACTGGTAGGCAGTATGTGCTGACGATGCACTGCCTGTATCCAAAACAATGGTGGCCACACACGCTATTGAAAGGGGACTGACATTGCACTCTGTGCTGTTCTGTACTGTAGAACAAACTTATGAGATGGTGTATCTTGGTCAAAAACTAGTCATCAATAAAATGCCAATGTTTCAATTAGCAATTGTTGGTTTGTTTGATTTTGAACTGTTGCAATTTTATTCCATTTTAAACAAGTGGTAAGTATCTCTTGCGTTTCAATATAAATATATTGTTGTGGTTGACGAAATTCACAAACCAACATTCAGGTCCCTTAGGTGAGATATCTCTGTAAGTATATGTGTAGTTAGGCCCAAACCCGTTGTTTCGAGGGAATAAATGTCATTCAGTCGGGCTGCGACTCTTCAGGATAGCCGTTTTTCTTTTACTATCTTTATTTTGGACCAGCCGCCATTACTACCACCACCAACCACGTCTCAACAGCTTCACAACAACAACCACCAACCACAACGCCGCTTCACAACAACAGCCATGACCTTTACCGTCACAACTCGCCACCATCGCATCACCACCATTCTTGCGCCACTTGTGGGCACCGATACTGGACTCATGCAGGGCGCGCACCGAGCAGCGTGTTCAGAAACATCACAGACTTTCCGAGGAAAACGGATCAAAAACGACTCACGCCCACTTCTGTTCCGTCCTATCGGCGAGCTGGGGCGATTTGGCCCCGCCTCCAGGGCGTTGGAGTGTGGTCGCTAAATGCAAATTCATGGATCAAAAAGCATTCACGCCCACTTTTCCTCAGTCCAATGGGGAGCCAGTTAGAGGTGAAGTGTCGGAGGTAAAGGGTCAAAGGTGGGGGAGCGAGGCCACGGGGGATATAAACGGCCGCGCTCGCCAAACAGTTCAGTTCGGAGGGGAGAAGTCTAGAGTTCGAGTTCGCGGTTGGGAGTTGTCGGTGGAGCTGGGAAGAAGTGGTAGTAGTCAGAGTGAAGAGGACGGAGCTGTGGAGAGGTGGCGGCGGCGAAGGCGATCGAGGGGGTGCTCGCGTCGGAGTCGGGGAACTGCGGAGGGAGAGGCCGGCGGCGCGACCGAGGTCGAGGTGGAGACGCTCGTCGCGGGACCCGAGACAGGGTGATATCCTCCTCTCCCCCGAGCATCAACAACCCCCTCCTGTTTCCCCCCCGCGCTGATATAGTGCGACAAGGGGGCCCCTTTCCCACCCCCTACCAGACACTGTCCGCGAGGCCCGCGGAGTTGAGGCGCCACCGCCGCTTTGCGTCTCATCATCAGACGGGTAGGCCCGACACGGTCTCGGCCCCAGGCCCGCCTACCCCCCTCATCCTGGAGGGTGGTTCTTTTGCTTTGGGTATCTGTGTTGTCGGCGCCGTCTGTGAAGTAAAATTGTATAAGTGTTGCCATGTGCTCGGTAGTCGGATAGCTCTGCATTGTGTTTCTCTTTTATATTTGCTTTTTGTGTAATATTGTGTTTCTTCTCCTTTTACATGTGCTTTTGGTGTAATTGTATATGTGTGCTTCCCGTTCATCGCGAAATAAATGTGAGTTATGTTGAACTGTTTTCCCGCTTCGCTTCGTCGTTTCTTTCATTGAATCTCCATCTTACTTCACGTAAAGGGTTGGTCGTGGGCTAAAACGCCTGATAATTAATCGAACCGTCGAGGCCGACGAATAACACCGCTCGGTTATCCCGATAGTACGGAACGGGTCGCTTAAAGTGGCCCGTGTCCGAAGTCGACCTGCGGCGAGGTGCGATCGCCCGGTCTACCCTCCATGTGGGTACTTAGGTAGGTCGAATTTGGCGAGCAACCCTATCCCACGCGGGGGCCGATTGACACGATCGTGGTGAGACCGAAAGGTCCACCCGTGACTAGTTCCCGGCGTTAGTCCGAGAGGGTCACGACTGGATTGTCCGTCCGGTGGGCGACGTGCCGCAATTCGAGTTACGTGGCCGTCCGCACGCCGGCGGGCGCGAATCCGCAACACTGGTGTCAGGAGTGGGATACAAACCCATCCCCCTCCTCGCGGCACTGGTATCGGAGAACGGGAAAACGGGCTCTCCTGTCTCCAATTAAATTCACGGGAATCGGTCCAGGGGTGAGAGGAGCGACCCCCGATTCCCTCCAAATTACGAGCGAGCTAAATTAACCCTTTAAGAGAAATAAGATGGCGTCTCAAGGCGAGCGGGAGCCGGGGGTATTAGAAATGGATGTAGAATGTGTGGAATCCATGGTCCAGGATGAAATCCCCGTGCAGGAAATGTTGATTGTACAGGAAAACGAACTCGCCCAACTGAACCCAAAGCCCGAAATAGGTGCGGCAGCGGCCGCGGTGTATGACACCTCCCCTCCCCCTCTCCACCAAAACCCCCCGATCCTTGCCGAATCGGCTCACCCAAGCGCACCCGACATGGCCCAGATATTCACCATGCTGGCAAAAATGAATGCGGAACTGAAAACGGAAATAAACGGAATGGAAACAAACATGAAGGAAGAAATGAAAGAGCTGCAGGGTGAGACGCAGAACATGGGCCGATGCCTGCAGGCGGGCATGAAGGCAGTGACCAGGGAGCTAAAAATGGCGACTCCACGTGTGGGAGCGAACGAGCTGGAAGGGGGTGCAACGGCTGTCGGGCCCGCGGTGGAGGCGGGTGACAAAATAATTCGGGGGGCGTGTTGGGCGAGGGTCGTGACGATGACCGAAAGGGAAAAAATAAATGGGGAGACCAAAACGTGTGAGACGAGACACGAGGTGACGACAAAGGAAATAAAAATAGTTGAGACAAGGGAGGTAAAGGGTGAAGAGGTGACTGAGTGGGCAGAGACACGGGAGATGGGAACGATAGAGGGAAGACTACACGATGAAGACGGGGTAAGTGACGCACACACACACACGGAGGTAGTGGAGGATAGTGAGGGTGAGCTCGCGGAGCGTGTTGGGACCCGGTGCGAGCAGCTGAATGGCCTCCTCCAGGAACGAGGGGAGGGAGTATGCCCCCTTGAGGCGAGTCACGACCAGGTGAGTTCGGTCGTGCTTTGCGAGGTCGAGGGGAGGGTCAGGTAGGTCAGGTATGGGAGCATGTGCCAGAACAGCGCGTCGCTGCGTCCACTTTCCGCCGGTACTCCGGGGGCCTCCGTCTGGCCATCCCCCAGGCAGATGCCAGGCCCATCCCCATCTCCTTGAGATGATGGTCAACCTGCTGCAACCATGAGGCACGTGGTCGGCCCACTGGCCTCCTCCACTCATGAGACTCCCTCGCTGAGAGAATCTGGTGAGCAGGATCAGCGTCAGGAAAACGAGCCACATGTCCATACAGCCGCAGCTGACGCTCACGGACTATGCAGGTAACAAATCTCATCCGAGTCTCTCTCAGCAACCGCTCGTTGGACACAAAATCCGACCAGCGATAGCCAAGGATTCTCCGAAGAGACCTGGTACCAAAGGAATTAAGTCTCCGTCTCAGATCCTTGGTCAAAGTCCAAGTCTCGCACCCATAGAGCAAGACTGGAAGTACCAAGGACCTGAAGACTCGGACTTTCGTCCTCCCGCACAGGTACCGGCAGCGCCACACCCCATGATCCAGTGAATCCATGACTCCCCAGGCCCGACCCAGACGTCTATTGACCTCCGGCTCACAACCTGCGGAGACATGAATATCACTGCCAAGGTAAGTGAATCTATCCACGACCTCAACATCCTCACCACAAACAGACACAGACAGGACAGCAGCATCCAAGATGTCACCGAAAGCCTGGATCTTTGTTTTGACCCAAGAAATCCGTAATCCCAACGGCTCCGACTCCTCATTCAGCACCTCGAGGGCCCCCAAGAGGATGTCTAAAGTCTCCGCAAAGATGACTGCATCATCTGCAAAATCAAGGTCCGAGATCTTGACATTGCCAAACGATGCACCGCAACTTGATCTCTCCGACATCCTCCCAAAAATCCAGTCCATACAAGTGCTGAAAAGTGTGGGGGCAAGTACACATCCCTGACGAACTCCAGTAACAACTGGAAATAAGTCAGAGGCGGTACCACCACACTTCACAGCACTCTCAGTACCAGAGTAGAGTTCAGACATCAGATCGATCAGTTTCGGTGGCACCCCACGAAGACCAAGAATCCTCCAGAGGACATCCCGATTCACTGAATCGAACGCTTTACAGAGATCAACATAGGCTGCAAGCAGCCCCTGCCGAAACTCTCGTCTGCGTTCAGTGAGGACACGAAGAGCAAGGATACGGTCAATCGTTGACCTCTTTGGTGTAAAGCCTGACTGCTCTGGACGCTGGTGCTCAAGCAGATGGTGGCGAACCCTATCAAGAATTATCCGAGCAAAGACCTTGCCCGGCACTGAGAGCAGCGTCACCCCTCGGTAGTTGTTGGATGAAGGACTGGGGACTATCGAGGGGAGGACTGCTGCGAACGGGTGCACGGAGAGCTTGGGGGGTATAGAGGCCCCGGAGACCCTTGTGGGGACACGAATCCCCAGTGTGGTTGTCCCTGTGTGTGTGGTGCAAGGTGTGAGTGCATCCCCGTGTGTGGAAGCGACCCCGTGTGTGAGTGGTGTGGTGGCGATGGTGCCGGAGTGCGTGCTTCCCAGCACGCCGTGTGTAAAAGGGGCACCGCAAGTGGAAGAGGCCGTGTGTGTGAGTGAAACGGCCAGTATGGATGAAACACCGCGGTTGAGTGCCCCCGCGTGTGTGAGTGAGGCACGGTGTATGAGTGAGGCACCGCGGGTGAGTGCCCCCGCGTGTGTGAGTGAGGCACGGTGTGTGGATGAGGCACCGCGGGTGAGTGCCCCCGCGTGTGTGAGTGGTGTGGTTTGTGTGAGGGAAATGGCACGAGTGAGTGGAAGGCCGCGAGTGAGTGGAGCCACGTGTGCGAGGGAGATGGCATGCGTGAGTGAACGGCCGAGTGCAAGGGAGACCGTGTGTCTGAGAGAGCGGTATGTAAGGGAGATGTCGGTGGGCATGTGTGAACATGCAGCCGCGTCTCCCGGTGTGAGTTTAATGGTGTGGAGTGTGAGCGTCGTAACACGCAGGTGTGCGTGGGTCGAATGGCGACGACGACGGCGACAGAAGAAAGAAAGCCGAGTAGCGGCTGTAGTTGTTTCGGGGACCGTGCCGGGTTCACCCAGCAGTGAGCACGAGGTCCGTGCTGTGCAACGCACGAGGCCCCCACGTGCTCGCTTGCGAGAGTGAAGTCCCGGTCCGGAAACGCACGCGGTGGATTTGCCGATCCCGCGGACGGACAAAGTTTAGGCAGGATACGGATTTGGACCGGACGGGTTCTCCACGCGATCGTGTGTGTTAAGCTCCAACGGGCAAAACACATGTGTTCGCGTGGGGAACCCCTCGAGACGTGGGTCTTGTGTTTTTTTTTATGCACACGGTGACGCCATGGCTGCACGTGGGGTTGGAATCCGGCAGGAGGGGTATCCCTGCCGGATGGTACCGTCCAAGGAGGGACGAGGTACACGTGCAGCTGCATGACGTCACGGGCAGGTGCAAAGTGTGCGAGCTGTGAGTTGCCGCGCTGGTGATGCGCGTGTAAGAAAAAAAAAAAAAAAAAAAAACAAGCCTCACTTTCGGGTGCACAGGATTCCTGGGCAAGGGGTGGAAGACCCCCTTGACCAGGGCACAGGATGGAAACTAGTTAGGGGGAAGGGTTAGCTTAGCTAGACCGACTTCATGGAGCAGGGGTAAGTCCTCATGGAGTCCGTGGAATGGATTAGTTAGAGGGATTGTAGCGAGATTTAGGTTGGGAAATTGATTAATGGGATTATTTGGAGACAGTGACAGCCTTTGGATGTGTAGAGTTGACGTAGTTTAGCTACGTAGTGTTAAAAGGAACGTGCTACTAGTTTAAGGGACGACGTGGGAGCACGAGTTAGTTAGGGGATGTAGTTAGGAGGATGGCAGAGTTCAGCGGTGTGTGTGTTGAAGAGTTGGTGAGTTGTGAGCTGAGTACTTGTTGAGTGAGTGAGGCCAGCGGGTCTGTGTGAGTGGAGCGAATGGGGAATGCATGGTGCGATGAGTGATTGGGGGGAGGAGTGACTCCCGCCCAAGGGACCCCGGGGTCAGTATAAAGTAAGTTAGCTGGGTTAGTCAAATTGAAAAATGGAGGTCGTTTAGTTGTTGGTGGGAGTGTAGGCTCGAAACCCGTTTGGAGGGGTGCAGGAGCCCTGTTGACGGGCTGGGAGCGTGGCTGCGAAAAGTGAGTATCGCTGAGTGGGTACCCCGGGCACCAGGCTAGTCGGCCGTGGTAGGCCAAGGGCCCATGGGGGGCCGGGATAGCGTAGTGGGCACGGGTGCGCCTGCTTGGTGCGGGGGCCCGGGGCGCCATTAGCCGCGTGGGCAGTGTTGTGGGCACGGGTGACCCTCGGAAAGGGGCCTGGGAAGCCAGTCTGCCACGTGTGCGTTTCAGGGGAAGTGCCATGGGGGGCACTCCCCGGTGTTAGGGAGCTGGTAGGCTCGGAGGCAGTGTAGTGCCCGGGGGTGCCATAGCGGGAGAATTGGCAGAGGGTTGTGCCTGCCAAAGGGAGCCACGTGTCCCAGCCATGAGACCGTGTGAGGGCACGGAGAGAAAATTGGGGGGCGAGGCCCGAAATTGTGAGGACACCAACACAGGCGACGGGAATCTGGGTTGTTAGAACCAATAGTTTAAGCGAGAGGCGCTTGTTGAGTAATTGTATATGTGTGCTTCCCATTCATCGCGAAATAAATGTGAGTTATGTTGAACTGTTTTCCCGCTTCGCTTCGTCGTTTCTTTCATTGAATCTCCATCTTACTTCACGTAAAGGGTTGGTCGTGGGCTAAAACGCCCGATAATTAATCGAACCGTCGAGGCCGACGAATAACACCGCTCGGTTATCCCGATAGTACGGAACGGGTCGCTTAAAGTGGCCCGTGTCCGAAGTCGACCTGCGGCGAGGTGCGATCGCCCGGTCTACCCTCCGTGTGGGTACTTAGGTAGGTCGAATTTGGCGAGCAACCCTATCCCACGCGGGGGCCGATTGGCACGATCGTGGTGAGACCGAAAGGTCCACCCGTGACTAGTTCCTGGCGTTAGTCCGAGAGGGTCACGACTGGATTGTCCGTCCGGTGGGCGACGTGCCGCAATTCGAGTTACGTGGCCGTCCGCACGCCGGCGGGCGCGAATCAGCAACAATATATACATATATAAACGTATAAATATATATACATATATACATACATACATGCAAATATATATAGATATGAGTGCCAGCTTGTTCTGTTCTGGCAGAACTGGCACATGTCCCTGTTCGACGTGCTGTTCTGGCACATGCTCCCATACCTGACCTGACCTGCCAGCTTGTTGGTGTCCTGCGCCGGAGTGGTGACCTGTCCAGGATTTTGTCCAATAGCCAACGAGATTTCTTAGGCAGCACCAATGCTCTGCACAGAGTATTGTCCTGATATATATATATATATATATATATATATATATATATATATATATATATATATATATATCTATATATATATACATACATACATACATACATACACGTGTGTGTGTGTGTGTGTGTGTGTGTGTGTGTGTGTGTGTGTGTGTGTGTGTGTGTGTGTGTGTGTGTGTGTGTGTGTGTGTGTGTGTGTGTGTGTGTGTGTGTGTGTAGATGTAAGAGGTCCGTCTAAAAAGTAACGGGACTGAGCCTGCTGTGTGCTCCACTTTCTCAACTTGAATGAACGGGTTGCGTCACAGTCTTTCACAACATTCCAGCAATATATATGATTGGTGATAATCATTGTGTGATTTTTCACAGGTCATGCTTTACACGTTGTCTAGTCTGAGTCGTCGCACTATGAGTCGTGAGCAGACAGCCAATCTGAAGTTTCTTGCCAAGCTTGGCAAAACACCTTCCGAATCCTTTGCAATGCTGCAGCAAGTCTACGGGGAAGAAACGATGTCACAAGAGGTTCAAAGGGGGATTGGAGGAGGTTGACGACGAACCATGGTCTGGAAGACCTTCAACGAGCAGAACGGCGGATAACATCGAGCGTGTGAAGCAGATGGTGCGTGCAGATCATCGACTCACAGTGCTGATGATTGCTGAGGAACTTTCCATCAACAAGGACACTGTCTGTAACATCATCACTGAAAATCTAGAAATGCGCAAGGTGTACACAAAGATGGTCCCCAAGCTGTTGTCCGAGGAACAGAAACAGCAAAGAGTCATTGTCTGTCAAGACATTATCGAGCACCTCGAGAACGATCCAGACCTGCTCGGCAGAGTCATTACTGGCAATGAATCATGGATATTCGAATTCGATCCCTGACCAAACGCAGAGTCGTCAGTGGAAAAGTCCGGCATCACCAAGACCTAAGAAAGCAAGGATGTCTAATCGAAGGTCAAGATGATGCTCATCGTGTTTTTTTGACATCAAGGGCATCGTCCACTTCGAGTTACTACCACAGCGTCAAACATTGAATCAATACGTGTACAAGGAGATCCTCCGGCACCTCATGAGATCAGTCCGGGACAAGAGGAGGGATCTGTGAGAGAACAACGCCTGGGTGCTCCACCATGACAACGCCCCTGCTCACAATGCTCTGAGCATCTGACAGTTTCTGGCGGAGAGGAACGTGCCAAGTCTGGAGCAACCCCCATATTTGCCAGACTTGGCCCCTTGTGATTTTTTCCTATTCCCCAAGCTCAAGGGGTGATCAAGCGAACCCGATTTCCTGATGTGGAGGTCATCAAAAGGGCCGTGACGATGGAGCTCCGGAGGATTCCAGAAGAAGCCTTCCGGGGGTGCATCGAAGCGTGGAAGAAGAGGATGGACAAGTGTGTGAGACTGGAGGGAAACTATTTTGAAGGGGACAAGCTGTGATTTCAATAAATTTTTTTGAATAAAATTTCTGTGAAGTCAGTCCCGTTACTTTTTAGACGGACCTTGTATATATGTACTGTATACATATATATATATATATATATATATATATATATATATATATATATATATATATATATATATATATATATTTTGCCAGGTTTATTGTCATTTCAAGCCACATCAGATCTGTGACTTGCCACAGGTATCATGTAAACCTGTACTAACCTGTTCCATGGTCATGTTGTCGGCGATTAAACCGTCTCCCCCACCAGGTTTTCCGGTGGAGGAGAGTGTATGATATGGACACCCAGCAGGATGAAGAACAAAATCTGGCAAAGGGTGGAGGAACTCCTTGTGAGCCAACTGCCATCTATATCTCGTGCCCAGCTGTGTCTGTGGACGTCCTCCTGCAGTTGGGTTACTTCTTATTAGGAGATTGGTGGCAGGATTTGCACTCCAGCCACCGTAAAATCATTCATTCTGCAAAACATACCAGAAGCATAAAAAAAAAATCTGAAAACCCACTCTGTTGGAGTACCTCCTGTGCAGCTTCCCTTCGCAGGGCAGGGGATTGGGGCAAAGGCAGTTGTCCTGAAACAACTCAGGAAACCTGAAACAACTCAAAGCCTCGTGGAAAGCAAACCCAACTGAGGTTAATCTCAGTTCCTTCCATAAAGCTCAGAGCAAAGTGTGTATCTACCCTCAGGAGAGCCAGAAAACAACATATTTCTAAGCTCAAGTGTGAACTCTCAAACCTCTCTCTCTCTCTCCTCCAAATGCTGGTGGGATCTCATCAAATCTGTTTGTGGTACATGTTCCCCCTCCATCCCATCCCTTTCCTCAAATGGTCGCACTGCTGATACCGCACGTGAAAAGGCTGAATGCCTTAACTCGGTGTTTGCATTGAAATCTTGTGTCCAAAACCCATCGCTTTCTGTACCATATCACCCAGTCGCACACAACTGTCCCTAGACTCCGTATCCTTTTCATCTGAGAAAGTGAAGAGCTTGCTGTCAAACCTCGACTCAGATTCTGCAACCGGTCCAGACGGCATCAGCCCACGTGTCCAAAAACCTGCTCCTCTGCTCTTGCTCACCCTCTCTCTGTTCTCGTCACCCTCTCATTTGCTCAAGGTCATCTGCCATCTGCTTGGAAATCAGCAAACATCACCACCCTGCAAAAAAAAGATGCAAAAACAGATCCCTGCAACTACAGACCAATCAGCCTTCTCCCAATCATCAGTGAGGTTATAGAGTCCATCATTGCTTCAGGCATTAAATCCTTCCTCTTCTCCAATGGCTTGATTTTCAATCATAAATTTGGTTTCAGACCAGGTCACTATATCCTGGATATGCTGCTTCTGCTCTCCCAACAATGGATGGAGATCCTCAATGCCAGACATGAAATCAGAGCCATATCCAGGGGTTTCCTTTGAAGCCGGTTACTGGCGACCCGCAGCCGTCTACTAAGAGAAAAAAATGTCAAAGGTCGCCGCCAACTTCAGCGCCGATTTTTCGAATTTTTTTTTTCTTTTTTGTCACCACGAAATCTCAACACCCCCTGTTTTGAAATCCGAGACGAAAACACATAAGTATTTCGATAAAAGCGGGCTTACTTTTACTGTTGGTACTCTCACCAGGTCTAGCACAACACTGACCTAAAAATAACACAAGCAGCCAAAACACGCCTCCTGTAATAGAGAGTTCTCTGCTTTAGCCTCGTTTTGGACTGTTGGCCTGATACCCTGATACCATACAGCAATGACCTCAAGAAAATAAACTTTGTAGGCCTCGCAGTTTTGGTGCCGAAACGATGGCATCGAAACGAAAATCCCTGTTTGACTTTGGATTTTCGAAGAAGTCCAAAGACATGGGAGGTTAGCTTCTGGCCATCAGTAATTGGTCTAAACTTGCACTCTCAAAAGTGCGACGTTGTTGTTGTTTCACCTAGTCCATTTTGAGCTTTTGTCAAGTGATGCAACTCCAAAATACACGGTCACCCGTTGTGCCTTTTTAATTGATAAAGTAATTAGCCTATAAGCTTAAAGCAGCTTTTGTACATGTTATTATTCATGGTTATTTGCACTGAAAATCGCCGTTTATTCACTGAAGTGAAGGCCAAGTATGAGCAGCTGTGAACTGGCCCACTGAATACTGGTACCGCAGGTACATGCATGTACCATAGACTTGCGAGCTTTTCTTGACGGTATAACAACACGATATTGGCGGATAATGCAAGGTGGAAGTTTAACAAAATTGGGATTGTGACTGTGACACAATATTCACTGACATCAAATAAAGAAATTATCAGAAAAACGAGTTAAGTTAAATACATGTTTATCATTTATTTTCAAACAATAAACTAGTCTAAAGTTATTAGTTTGAGCTGTTTATTAAATCAAAACAAAACACAATAAAATAATAATAAACAATATTTAACAAAGTAAAATGAAATCGAAGAGGGAAAATATGCATAAAATGAATGAAAGAAAATTTACAAATATAATACTTAGCTTCCCTCTGCTTGAATAGTTCATCAGATATTTAGGGAGTTGTGAAGTTTAGGTGTTGTCATTGTTTGAGGTGGCCCTCAACTTCTGGCTAATGGTAGGCCTTTTTGAAAAGCAGTTTCTCACAGTGATGAAAGCATTTGGACCTTTTTCAGTTACTCCACTGCTTAACATCCAAGCAATTTTTATTACATTTAGTGAGTGGGGTGTGGGCCACATTAAAAATGATAGCATGCGAAACTTATCAATTCACAATTTTTCATTCACAAGTAGACAGCACATGTACATTTTAATTATTTGCTATTTGCAGAATTCCCTGAACATCTCCCTGTCTCTGAACCTGAATCTCTCCCTGTTTCTGGACCAGTCTGCTCTCCCTCTCCTGAACCAGTCAACCATCCCACTGTAAATCAACCGGCGAACTTCACTTCGCTCGCGGTGATGGTAACCTGCTACTTTTTAATGGTAGCCTCCTACTCCAAAAAAATAAGGAAACCCCTGCATATCCCTAGACATATCGTGTGCTTTTGCCATGGTCTGGCACCCTGCCCTGCTCACCAAACTCTCTTCCTATGGTATCCAAGGCCATCTCCACTCATGGCTCGCAGACTTCGTCTCCCCGTCACAGTCAACGTGTGCTCCTAAATGGAGTTCTCTCATCCCCTCTTCCTGTCCAGGCTGGAGTTCCTCAAAGCAGCGTTCTGGGCGTGATAATTTATTATCATACACATAGCGGCACGAATAGCACACATCTTGTTTGCGTCTCTGCATGGGTTTACCATTGCATCTTACCTTCGGTCTTCGCTGACCACCGTGGCTGCGGGTGTCTCCCGTGGACGGTGGACATTTTCTCACCTCTCTGCCCGGCGAGGCTGCTGCCAGTCAGAGGTGTGCAGTACATCCTGCTCTATCTGGCTTGGGATTCAGCTTTGCATTCGCCTGCTGGCCCCACCCTTCTTCACCAACTTGCTGCTGACACCACCCATCCACCAACCCACCTAATCCTGTCTGCTACTATGCCCACTCGCTTTTGACTCTGCCTTTCTCCACCCACTGGCTTCTGACTCTGCCCAAAGTCCCTTCTTCATGCCTGTCGGTCGCGCCCCATTCTCCGGATTGACGCTTAGCTGCCTGAAGTGCCACGAAGCGGGAGATGATGCGACAGCTGTCAGGGAGGTATCGCCCAGCAGAGCATCCCCCCACAATGTGCTGGGTGGTACGGTCACTCAATCGTGCAAGGTATTGAGAGACCTTTAGCCTCATCTCCTCTCCTTCATCGGGGTGTGGGTGTGTGTGTGTGTGTGTGTGTGTGTGTGTGTGTGTGTGTGTGTGTGTGTGTGTGTGTGTGTGTGTGTGTGTGTGTGTGTGTGTGTGTGTGTGTCATGGTGCCTTTTCTCGCTCAAGTTAAGATTTCAGAAGGTATATCGGGATAACTCTGCTCTGTGTCTACTTTTGTAAGCTGCTTGTTTATTGTCGCACCTCTCACATTTCTTGCTTTCTCACATACAACAATAAAAACTATTAATTGTGCCACATATTTTTCCACGCCTGCCTGTAATAAATCCTTTTGTAGAAATGTTCCCAGCTCGTTTTTGTCTATTCTTTCATTGATCCAGCATGGTCCGTTTCCTAACCAAGCCGGGACTTTCTTTTTATGATCCGTTCCTTTTAGCCGGTACGTCCTTGGCAGTGTCGCTCGGCTGCATCTGATCCGGTTCGGACAAGGCGTACGAGGGCGTCCCCCAGTAATTAGATGATGTGATTATTTTTTAGGTAACTGGATAAACTAGACAGAGGACCCTAATAGTCAGGCAGCAGTTGTCACTATCTGATCTTCAATAAATTTGCCAACTTTGATTTTTCACTTTTATTTGTTCAAGGACATCATACTGAATCACTTTCAACTTGTCTTCCAATTTTCAGTGTCATATTTCACCACCTGGGGGCGCTTTTTCAAAATGGCTGCCAAAATCATGGAAAAATGTTAAAAACATAATATTGATCACACATATCAACTGATATGATGATGTTTTCTGGATTGTTTCATCCTAGTGATACTAATAATGAACTTGTTTTACAGGGCTCAAGCTGATGCCGGGCCATGTTGTCTGTTACCATGAAAGCAAACATCTGACCAATTGAAATATGGAACAGTGCATCAATTGTGCAGAAAAACGGAAAGATGAATTTTCATTAGCAAGTGAAATATCTCTAAACAATATTAAATTGTTCAGTGAAAGATGGGCTAGACTTGGTAAACACATTAACATTCATGATAGAGTAAAGCAGATGAACATTGTTGCAGGGGCAGAATAGCGCTACCACAGAAAATGTTACAAATCACTTTGTAACCAAGTTAACCTTGAGAAAGCTGAAAGAAGTCATGAAGAAGATTTAAAATGTACAGTGAACAAAAAGAAAGGGAGGTCAAGTACAAGTTCTGTACCGTCAACTCCAAAAACAAGGAAAACGTTTGATCAGGAATTGTGTGTTTTCTGTCAGGGCAGTAGTATGGAAAAACTGCATCAAGTTTGCAGTGAGCCTATGGGAAGGAAGTTCTTACAGATAAAGAAACTGAGCACAAATGAAGATGTCCACGCAAGATTGGCACTCCTTTCTGATGCCATGGATGCATTTGCCCAAAACTGTAAATACCATCTGACCTGTTTCAGAAAGGAAACCAGACACATTGAATCTTTCCAGAGTACAAACACTTGTTCGTCTGAAAATGAAGCCATCGGAAAGGCCATATGTGACGTTGAAATTGTCAACATAGTGCAGTTGATAATCACCAAAAGTGACAGTTTCCCAAGCATTGACGTGAAGACAATCAACAATGCCTATATTAAACTCCTTGAAGAACATGATGTAACAGTTCAAAGAAGTAACTTTAAGCAGCACCTGAAGTCCCTTTTACTTGAGAAGATACCTGGGATTGATTTTGTCAAGCGTGGGCCTAAACCAGAAATTGTTGTGTCACAGTTAGTCAAAGACAAAATCCTCACATATGAGTATGAAACATCAGATGTGGATGAAGAGATGGAAATTCTTAGTAGGGCTTCAAAGATAATTCAAAGAGAAGTTGACAACATGAAAAACTGGCAATATAAAGGATCATTTGATGACTTTGAAACACCTAAGAAGCTATTGCAGCTAGTGAGGTGGATAACCTATGGTCCACATACTACTCTACAAGTCAAAAGAGAAAGAGAAGCTGAGAAAACATCAAGAAATCTAACTCAGCATGTCATATCTGCATATAGAACTAAGAGACAAATTAACTACGAGTCCAAAGAAGGTGGCAGTTTTCACAAGGATAAGAATACACCATTGACTGTTGGCATTGACTGTTGGCCTTGCACTGGTATCATATCAAGCAAACAGGTCACGTTCACAAGTGGAAATGCTCCAAAGCATGAAGACGGCTGTTTCATATGATGAAGTTGAGAGAATGACCACAAGAATGGCCATGGCTGTAATGGATGACCTTAATGACAATGTTAAAGGCATGCATGTACCCCCTTTCTTAAGCAGGAGTAAGACCCTTGTTTGCTATAGACAATAGTGACTGGGGTAGTGAGGTAGAGACATTTCATGGAGCTGACTTACTAGTAGCACAAAAAGAACTTGAAGGGAACCCTCTTCTTGGTACAAAACTGAAACTTAACTTAAGTATCAAAGAAAGAGCTCAAAGAAGCAGAAGCTAGATATGCAGTACCTGGAATGTGACAAACCAACTTATCCGAAGGTTGAAAATGATGGTTATAAATTGAACACTTTGAAAGGTATTGGCCATGTCTATGAGTAGATTAATATAATGTGGTTATTGGTCTGTAGTTGGGTTCTATCAAATTTATTGGGGGTGGAGGGAATGCACAAGAAGAAGGAAGAGAGGGAGTTGACAAGGAAAGAACAGAATCAGAAGAAAAAGAAGACACAAATAATGAAGATGGAGGAGAAGAAACAGGAGACATTGACAAAGGAACAGAGGATGGTTCAGTGAATATATCTGTATCAGAGACAGCTACAACAGAGCCTCAAACAGCAGGAAACGCAGGGATACAACAACAGAAGAAAACCCAGTGTCCCACATGGTCAACTTTCAATTCCATAATCACAGAGAAAGCCCCAGTATGGAACATCGGGATTTGTGCTCCACTGTACCGGCGAAGTCCAACAGAATGGCCTGTACTCTTAAGCATTCTGACGCAGGCCCAGAAGATCAACTTCATGACTGTTGGAGATGGCTGTAAGCCTATCATAACACGAGATGGGGACCTATATGATCGTGCAGTGAAATTAAAGGATTATAAACAACACTGGTGCATTAGGTTAGGTGGTTTGCACACCACAATGGCAGCTGTCAAGTGTTTGGGAAAGTATGTTGAAGGCAGCGGTATAGATCAAGCATGGGAAGAATCATGTCTTTACGGACAAGCCACAGTAAGGCATATACTAGAAGGGAGGCATGTGTATAGAGGCATAGAAGCACATACAGTAACACTTATAGCGTTGCATCATTTGTTCCTTCGGGAAGTTTTCACTTAGGAAGACCGGGATGAAATTGTACCCTACATCGAGCAAGTTGTGCATTCCCTCACATCATATGCCAACGAACCAATGGAAAGTAAAGATGCCAAAACACTACAGGAACAGATCCATCGCATGAACCATCAGCTATCCATCAGTAATGTCTATGAACGAATGAAGAAATGGCAAGAAAATGGGAAAGGCATCCAAAAATTCATGACAAACTACATGAATCAAGTCATGGTTTTGCTGATGTTCATTGGAGCTACAAGGAAAACTGACTGGAAGCTTCATTTGGCAAAGATGGAAGAGTTGTTGCCTTACTTCCATGCTCATGACCAGTATAATTATGGAAGGTGGGGCCCTCTCTATGTTGCAGATATGTTGGAGCCACAGACAACAGACCCTGATCTATGCAAGTTCCTCGACAAAGGAAATTTTGCCATCACTAAACATGACGTGCCATTCACAGCTATCGATCCTGATCATGCAATTGAGCAAGAACACAAGAAAATGAAAAGCAAAGGAGGTTTCATCGGTATCACTGGCAATGGAAAAAATATTTCATCATAGCTCCAACATTGGCGAGAGTTGTAGAAGAGTTTAAAGACTATGCTGGAGTAGAAAGCAGAGAAGCATCATCCCTCCATCATGAATTACCAGGCAATAAAGTTACTAAGTTGGTGCAAAATGCTGCAAAGCTTGTGCAGGTCATCAGCAAGCAAGGAAACTCATTTGAGGAGAGTGACATGTTTAACCTGGTGACATTCGCTTTAACCCCCAGTGAAGTACGTCAGAACATTGAAAATCGTGATCAACTTGGAAGAGAGTCAATAGAGAAGTTTGTTTTGAGTAGAATGGTTGAAAAGACAGTTGGATTTTGGGATCCGCAGAAGAAGAACAACATTGCCTACTTCAGGGATGTTGCACCTGTAGTAAAGGCAAAGCTCAGGGCCAGTTGATGTCCATCAAACAGGAGAGAAAACTGCTTTCAAGACTACTGGTTGTCACCAAAAGTCGACCTGAGTTCCAAGTTAAAGATGCAATAGGAGAATATGAATTTTACAGTACTTCACCATCCAACTTTCAGCCAGATGGTAGTATGATAATGCTCTCTGGTAAATCCCAGGTAGTGCAATCTGTCTTGAATCTGCCTCTACCAGAAGATGTAAATCAGCCTTCAGAAGAAGATGCAAATGGCAACACAGCAACACCAATTCTGATAGTAGATGCAATGTGCATTGTCAACATGGTGACGAAGACGGATGAGAGGTTTACCGCTGCTCATTTTGCAGCCACATTTGTTGAAATCATTCACAGCATGAGTAAACAATATAAGGAAATTCGAGTAGTCTTTGACCAGTATCTAGCTGGGTCTCTTAAAGAAACAACACAAGACAAGAGGACCAAAAAGAACACATGCATTCATTACCATTACCATCTTATATATTATTTCCGAGTTTGTGGTTTCGTGTCGCGCTATCTTCGACTTTGTTCTGCGCTCGAGTAACGTGATATTCGGCTTACATTATCTCAAAGACCATATGAGGTGCATGGTACAAAAAAATAAATAAAATGGTTCTGAAACAGTGGAATCGTATTCCACTTACTGCATTTAAGTAAAATTACTACTGATACTCTGCATCAGTTCCTTTCTCAAACACACCCACCCCAACATGTCGCGCAGAGCGCGGGTTATGCTAGTGTTAATGATTCGACAGTGATCAAGAATGTGAAGTCATTTCTGGCACACATTGACACTAAAGCTGAACTCACCCAATATCTCACGGATAAATTGCTAGATCATTACAAAGGAAGCCCAAAGATGGTTCTGGTGATGCATCACACACTGATGAAAGCCAATGGCAACTTGTCTGACATAGTGTCAATGTCAGAAATGACTGCAGGGCATCACAACCTGGAGGAAGGTGACCAGTTGGTCTTGTTAAATGCTATCGATGTCATGCACAAAGACAAGAATGCCAAATTAGATGTATTTTCCGTAGATACAGATGTCCTTGTTTTACTCACAGGTACCTATCCATTGCTTCCTCCAATGACGTGCTTACTTCGGAAAAAAGGAGAAAGGATACCAATCTGGGAAAGCTACCATAAACTTGGAAGAGAGAGCAGATGCCTTGGTGGGATGGTATGCCTTCAAAGGGATAGACAACATGGGCATATTTGCTGGAAAGGGAGTCACAAGTCATTTATGAGTAGTGATGGCCCCATATTAGATGCATTTACTGCTTTTGCAAGAAGTACTGAAGTGCCAGAGTGGGTTTTCAAGCAGATGGAACGCTACGTATGTATTTTGTACAAGCCATCTGGAAGTGTAGAGAGTGTAAGAGAGTTACGGTGGTCCCTGTTTGCACAGAATGGAAAGGAGGGCCGGCAACTCCCTCCCAGCCTCGGAACATTAAAACCTCACACAGAACGGGCGTTTTTCATGGCGTTGGTTTGGAAGTCATCCTGCAAGCCATGCCCCAACATTCCGCCACCAACCAACTATTCTTGGCAACTTCAGGATGGTAATTTGATACCAGTATTAAGTGAAAATCCACCAGCACCAAAAGCTCTTTTGGAGCTTCCAAGCGGTTCCTGTAGTAGTTCCTGCATGACAAACAGATGTGGATGCCGAAAAAATACACTGGTGTGCACCAATGCTTGCGGATGTGGTGATGGGTGTGAAAATTCAGAGGACTATATTGCAGAAATAGAAGAAGAGGAGGAGCTTTTTTAGACCAGTTCATATTTGACAGTCCCTATAATATTAATGTGCCATAGACAATACAGGGGTGATGAACTTACGAGATATAATTTGAACTTCAAATGGTATTGAATGGAAAATGTTCATTATACTTCACAAGTATTGGTAACTAAACAAAATGAATGTCAGGATACTTGTCCAAAAAGCGTAACAATAACGTATGGCGGTCTGGGAAAACCAGTCAGAAGTCGCGCTGGACAAGTTCCTCATTTGAACAAATGGTACAAACACATATCAATTTATATTTACTTCCCATTGTTACCATGCACACTTATTCCAAAAGAGTATGGACTTGCTTGTTCCATCAACTCTTTTGAATAAGCGTACATGGTAACGATAGGCGGAAAAAACAATAAATTGTTAGGTTGCGTGACCGTTTTAAACAAGGAACTTGTCCATCGCGACTTCCGATGGGTGTTGTCAGACCACCACACATATTTCATCTGTAGGCCTACAACAGTATTGTCTACGAGTACACAATGATTGATTGAGTTAAAGTGCATCCAAATCACTGAAACCTTAATATGTCAAGTATTGAAGGAAATCATCTTTAACTAGTGAAAACATTAGGGACACTGCATAAAGGTGAACATTTTCAGTTGAATTTGAACCAAAACAGTAATCTTTATAATGAATGATAGATTTTATGGGAATTTTTAATGATTTTGGCCGCCATCTTAGAGAAATGCACACTCTTTGAGTAGTTAACTACAATGTTTTTGATACTTAAGCTT
>NC_140965.1:45706873-45806873 GCF_056783735.1 Eptatretus burgeri
ATATAAATGACCGCGTTCGTCAGTCAAGAGAAGAGTTGTCGGTGGAGCTGGGAAGAAGTGGTAAGTTGTGAGTTGTGAGTTGAGAGTGAAGAGTTCAAGAGTTGGGAGTTCGCGGAGCCAGTGAAGAGTTGGGACGAGTCAAGAGAGGAGACGGAGAGGGCGATTGGACGGAGCTGTGGAGAGGTGGCGGCGGCGAAGGCGGTCGAGGGGGTGCTCGCGTCGGATTCGGGGAGCTGCGGAGGGAGAGGCCGGCGGCGCGACCGAGGTTGTGGTGGAGACGCTCGTCGCGGGACCCGAGACAGGGTGATATCCTCCTTCCCCCGAGCATCAACAACCCCCTCCTGTTTCCCCCCGCGCTGAGATAGTGCGACAAGGGGGCCCCTTTCCCACCCCCTACCAGACACTGTCCGCGAGGCCCGCGGAGTTGGGGCGCCACCGCCACTTTGCGTCTCATCATCAGACGGGTAGGCCCGACGCGGTCTCGGCCCCAGGCCCGCCTCATCCTTGAGGGTGGTCCTTTTCTTTTGCTTTGGGTATATGTGTTGTCGGCGCCGTCTGTGAAGTAAAACTGTATAAGTGTTGCCGTGTGCTCGGTAGTCGGATAGCTCTGCATTGTGTTTCTCTTTTATATTTGCT
Organism: Eptatretus burgeri; assembly: GCF_056783735.1. Lineage (NCBI taxonomy): Eukaryota > Metazoa > Chordata > Myxini > Myxiniformes > Myxinidae > Eptatretus > Eptatretus burgeri. The sequence goes on from NC_140965.1 coordinate 45,707,510, forward strand.
TTTTGTGTCATATTGTGTTTCTTCTTCTTTTACATTTGCTTTTGGTGTGATTGTATATGTGTGCTATCCGTGTGCCATCGCGAAATAAATGTGAATTATGTTGAACTGTTTTCCCGTTTCGCTTCGTCTTTTCCTTTATTGAATCTCCATCTTACTTCACGTAAAGGGTTGGTAGTGGGCTGAATACGCCCGATAATTAATCGAACCGTCGAGGCCGACGATAACACCGCTCGGTTATCCCGATAGTACGGAACGGGTCGCTTAAAGTGGCCCGTGTCCGAAGTCGACCTGCGGCGAGGTGCGATCGCCCGGTCTACCCTCCGTGTGGGTACTTAGGTAGGTCGAATTTGGCGAGCAACCCTATCCCACGCGGGGGGCCGATTGGCACGATCGTGGTGAGGCCGAAAGGTCCACCCGTGACTGGTTCCCGGCGTTAGTCCGAGAGGGTCACAACTGGATTGTCCGTCCGGTGGGCGACGTGCCGCGATTCGAGTTACGTGGCCGTTCGCACGCCGGCGGGCGCGAATCCGCAACACTGGTGTCAGGAGTGGGATATAAACTCATCGCCCTCCTCGCGGCACTGGTATCGGAGAACGGGAAAACGGGCTCTCCTGTCTCCAGCTAAATTCACGGGAATCGGTCCAGGGGTGAGAGAAGCGACCCCCGATTCCCTCCAAATTACGAGAGATTCAAATTAACCCTTTACGAGAAATAAGATGGTGTCTCAAGGCGAGTGGGAGCCGGGGGTATTAGAAATGGATGTAGAATGTGTAGAATCCATGGTCCAGGATGAAATCCCCGTGCAGGAAATGTTGGTTGTGCAGGAACACGGACTCGCCCAACTGAACCCAGAGCCCGAAATAGGTGCGGCGGCGGCCGCGGTGTATGACACCTCCCCTCCCCCTCTCCACCAAAACCCCCCGATCCTTGCCGAAACGGCTCAGCTGAGTGCATCCGACATAGCCCAGCTATGCGCCATGCTGGCGGCAATGATCGAAAAGATGGATGCGAATACACAAAAGATGGATGCGAATACACAAAAGATGGATGAAATAAAAAGAATGAACGAAAAAATGGATGCGAATACACAACAAATGAACGAAAAGATGGATGCGAATACACAGCAAATGAACGGAATGGAAACAAACATGAAGGAAGAAACTAAAAAGCTGCGGGGTGAGACGCAGAACATGGGCCGAAGCCTGCAGGCGGGCATGAAGGCAGTGACCAGGGAGCTTAAAATGGCGACTCCACGTGTGGGGGCGAACGAGCTGGGAGGGGGTGCAACGGCTGACAGGCCCGCGGTGGAGGCGGGTGAAAAAATAATTCGGGGGACGTGTTGGGCGAGGGTCGTGACGGTGACCGAAAGGGAGAAATTAAATGGGGAGACCAAAACGTGTGAGACGAGACACGAGGAGACGACAGAAAGAATAAAATGTATAGAGACACGGGAGGTAAAGGGTGAAGAGGTGACTGAGTTGGCAGAGACACGGGAGATGGGAACGATAGAGGAAAGACTGCATGATAATGACGGGTTTAGAGACGCACACACACACACACACACGGAGGTAGTGGAGGACGATGAGGGTGAGCTCGCGGAGCGTGTAGGGACCCAGTGCGAGCAGCGGGATAGCCTCCTCCAGGAACGAGGGGAGGGAGTATGCCCCCTTGAGGCGAGTCACGACCAGGTGGGTTCGGTCGTGCTTTGCGAGGTTGAGGGGACGGGTGCTGTGGACGGGTGCACGGAGAGCTTGGGGGGTATAGAGGCCCCGGAGACCCTTGTGGGGACACGAATCCCCAGTGTGGTTGTCCCTGTGTGTGTGGTGCAAGGTGTGAGTGCGTCCCCGTGTGTGGAAGCGACCCCGTGTGTGAGTGGTGTGGTGGCGATTGTGCCGGAGTACGTGCTTCCCAGCACGCCGTGTGTAAAAGGGGCACCGCAAGTGGAAGAGGCCGTGTGTGTGGATGAAACGGCCAGTATGGATGAAACACCGCGGTTGAGTGCCCCCACGTGTGTGAGTGAGGCACGGTGTATGAGTATGGCACGAGTGAGTGGAAGGCCGCGAGTGAGGGGAGCCACGTGTGCGAGGGAGATGGCATGCGTGAGTGAACGGCCGAGTGCAAGGGAGACCGTGTGTGTGAGAGAGCGGTATGTAAGGGAGATGTCGGTGGGCATGTGTGAACATGCAGCCGCGTCTCCCGGTGTGAGTTTAATGGTGAGGTGTGTTAGCGTCGTAACACGCGGGAGTGCGTGTGTCGAATGGCGACGACGGCGACATGTGAGGAAAGAAAGCCGAGTAGCGGCTGTAGTTGTTTCGGGGACCGTGCCGGGTTCGCCCAGCCGCGAGCACGAGGTCCGTGCTGTGCAACGCACGAGGCCCCCACGTGCTCGCTTGCGAGAGTGAAGTCCCGGTCCGGAAACGCACGCGGTGGATTTGCCGATCCCGCGGACGGACAAAGTTTAGGCAGGATTATGGATTTGGACCGGACGGGTTCTCCACGCGATCGTGTGTGTTAAGCTCCAACGGGCAAAGCACATGTGTTCGCGTGGGGAACCCCTCGAGACGTGGGGCTTGTGTTTTTTTATGCGCACGGTGACGTCATGGCTGCACGTGGGGTTGGAATCCGGCAGGAGGGGTATCCCTGCCGGATGGTACCGTCCAAGGAGGGACGAGGAACACGTGCAGCTGCATGACGTCACGGGCAGGTGCAAAGTGCACGAGCTGTGAGTTACCGCGCTGGTGCTGCGCAATTAGAAAAAAAAAAAAAAAGAAACAGCAAGCCTCGCTTTCGGGTGCACGGGATTCCTGGGCAAGGGGTGGAAGACCCCCTTGGCCAGGGCACAGGATGGAAACTAGTTAGGGGGAAGGGTTAGCTTAGTGAGACCGACTTCATGGGGCAGGGGTAAGTCCTCATGGAGTCCGTGGAATGGATTAGTTAGAGGGATTGTTGCGAGATTTAAGTTGGGAAAGTTATTTTTTTTGATTTTGAGGACAGTGACAGACTTTGGATGTGTAGAGGGGACGTAGTTTAGCGACGTAGTGTTAAATGGAACGTGCTACTAGTTTAAGGGACGACGTGGGAGCACGAGTTAGGCAGGGGAGGTAGTTAGAAGGATGGCAGAGTTCAGCGTGAGTGTGTTGAAGAGTTGGTGAGTGAAGTGGAAGCATGTGCTTGGTGAGTGAGTGAGGCCAGCGGGTCTGTGTGAGTGGAGCGAATGGGGAATGCAAGGTGCGATGAGTGATTGGGGGGAGGAGTGACTCCCGCCCAAGGGACCCCCGGGGTCAGTGTAGAGTGAGTTAGGGGGTTAGTCAAATTAACAAATATGGAAGTCGTTTTGTTGTTGGTGGGAGTGTAGGCTCGAAACCCATTTGGAGGGGTGCAGGAGCCCTGTTGACGGGCTGGGAGCGTGGCTGCGAAAGGTGAGTATCGCTGAGTGGGTACCCCGGGCACCAGGCTAGTCGGCCGTGGTAGGCCAAGGGCCCATGGGGGGCCGGGATAGCGTAGTGGGCACGGGTGCGCCTGCTTGGTGCGGGGGCCCGGGGCGCCATTAGCCGCGTGGGCAGTGTTGTGGGCACGGGTGACCCTCGGAAAGGGGCCTGGGAAGCCAGCCTGCCACGTGTGCGTTTCAGGGGAGGTGCCATGGGGGGCATTCCCCGGTCTTTAGGGAGCTGGTAGGCTCGGAGGCAGTGTAGTGCCCGGGGGTGCCATAGCTGGGGATTCGGCAGAGGGTCGTGCCTGCCAAAGGGGGCCACGTGTCCCAGCCATGAGACCGTGTGAGGGCACGGAGAGAAAATTGGGGGTAGAGGCCCGAAATTGTGAGGACACCAACACAGGCGACGGGAATCTGGGTTGTTAGAACCAATAGTTTAAGCGAGAGGCGCTTGTTGAAGCCCCGGGGTAGTTTAACAGTTAAATGGTTAGGGTAGATTAGGAGATGTACCCCTCCGCACCATCCATCCCCTCGCTCTCGTTGTGGGCCGCTGGACCCACTTTGGTTATAGATCGCCGAACTCTGGGGAGGCCATTCTGAGGCTTGAGTTGGGCCTCGACACAGGACGTTAGCTCTCCCTTACTCCCCTCCGGGAAGGGAACGTAGGGGTTGGGAGTAGGCTAGGTGACAGGATAGGTTAGCCGAACAAGGACAGTACAGGGGGTTAGGGGACGATTTATAGTGGGGAAGTAAAAATAAAAAAATAAGTTGGGCCTAAATTGGGGTTTGGACAAATTAAGGGAGTGGGTATGGACAGTGACAGGCAAAGGCGATAGGTTGGGAGGGAGACCGTAGGGTAGGTCCGAGCCCGCCTTCCGAGTGGCCAGCACCACCGCACTCCCTCCACCAACCTCCACTGAACGGCAAAGGCTGGCCAGCTTCATCTGCTGGCTGCGTTGCTGCAAGGCAAAGGCCGGCCCACTTCATCGGCAGCTGTTGTTTTGCTGCAAGGCCTGTGCCGGCTAGATCGTCTGCAGCTGCTGTGCTGCAAGGCCTGCGCCGGCCGGATCGTCTGCAGCTGTTTCTGCAAGGCCTGTGCCGGCCAGTTCGTCTGCCGGCTGTGTTTGCCTGCAGCGGCCTTCTTCTGCGGGCTGTGTTTGCCTGCTGCCTTTGCCATGCCATGCCCACTGCCCACGTTCACCAGCCCCGTTCAATTTTGCTTTGCCCCCCCCCCCCTGTTCATTTCCATGCGCGCCAGGATCAAGGCAACAGTTTGCAAGCTGCGAGAACTGCCCTGTTGGCAGCTACAACACGGGCCTGCAGTGGCGGCCCGTGCACCGTGTTTGCGTGCATCCATTCATTGTGTTCATTGCGTGTGCCACTTGAGCTGGCACGGAGACTGCGTTTGTGCAGCCCATGCACCGTTGTGGTTCACTGCGTTCAGTTCAAAAGGGAAGGCCTTGGACTGCGTGTGAGCAGCCGGCCACGTTCCCTGTCACCTGCATTGTTTGAGCCAGAGACTGCATGCGAGCAGCCTGGCTCCCTGCTAACTGCTTTCTTTTTGCAGAGTTCATTGATCCTGGGCCATGGTTTAGTGTAAAATTTGTAAGTTAAGGTTAAGATGTACTGTACATATGAGTGCGCCCCCGGCATGTCTGTCCTAGCGCCGGCAATTTTATTTAAGTCGTCCGTGTGAGTGGGTTTGTTTAGGTAGTTACTCAGCCCTCAGGTTATTTATTTTGGGGACACGAATACCATGAATGTCGCACTCAGGGATCCATAGGTAAAATGTACTAGGGGAAAACTACACATGATGGCACACGAGAATTTGACGACTCGGGACGAGTCTGTAAAAAGGGGAGGGGGTAGTGTTGTGGTTGACGGAATTCGCAAACCACCATTCAGGTCCCTTAAGTGAGATATCTCTGTAAGTATATGTGTAGTTAGGCCCAAACCCGTTGTTTAGAGGGAATAAATGTCATTCACTCGGGCTGCGACCCTTCAGGATAGCCGTTTTTCTTTTACTATCTTTATTTTGGACCAGCCGCCATTACTACCACCACCAACCACAACGCCGCTTCACAACAACAGCCACGACCTTTACCATCACAACTCGCCACCATCGCATCACCACCATTCTTGCGCCACTTGTGGGCACCGATACTGGACTCGTGCAGGGCGCGCACCGAGCAGCGTGTTCAGAAACATCACAGACTTTCCGAAGAAAACGGATCAAAAACGACTCACGCCCACTTCTGTTCCGTCCTATCGGTGAGCGTGGGGCGATTTGGCCCCGCCTCCAGGTACGTTGGAGTGTGGTCGCTATATGCAAATTCATGGATCAAAAAGCATTCACGCCCACTTTTCCTCGGTCCAATGGGGAGCCAGTTAGAGGTGAAGGGTCGGAGGTAAAGGGTCAAAGGTGAAGGAGCGAGGCCACGGGGGATATAAACGACCGCGTTCGTCAGTCAAGAGAAGAGTTGTCGGTGGAGCTGGGAAGAAGTGGTAAGTTGTGAGTTGTGAGTTGAGAGTGAAGAGTTCAAGAGTTGGGAGTTCGCGGAGCCAGTGAAGAGTTGGGACGAGTCAAGAGAGGAGACGGAGAGGGCGATTGGACGGAGCTGTGGAGAGGTGGCGGCGGCGAAGGCGGTCGAGGGGGTGCTCGCGTCGGATTCGGGGAGCTGCGGAGGGAGAGGCCGGCGGCGCGACCGAGGTCGTGGTGGAGACGCTCGTCGCGGGACCCGAGACAGGGTGATATCCTCCTTCCCCCGAGCATCAACAACCCCCTCCTGTTTCCCCCCGCGCTGAGATAGTGCGACAAGGGGGCCCCTTTCCCACCCCCTACCAGACACTGTCCGCGAGGCCCGCGGAGTTGGGGCGCCACCGCCACTTTGCGTCTCATCATCAGACGGGTAGGCCCGACGCGGTCTCGGCCCCAGGCCCGCCTCATCCTTGAGGGTGGTCCTTTTCTTTTGCTTTGGGTATATGTGTTGTCAGCGCCGTCTGTGAAGTAAAACTGTATAAGTGTTGCCGTGTGCTCGGTAGTCGGATAGCTCTGCATTGTGCTTCTCTTTTATATTTGCTTTTTGTGTAATATTGTGTTTCTTCTTTTACATTTGCTTTTGGTGTGATTGTATATGTGTGCTATCCGTGTGCCATCGCGAAATAAATGTGAATTATGTTGAACTGTTTTCCCGTTTCGCTTCGTCTTTTCCTTTATTGAATCTCCATCTTACTTCACGTAAAGGGTTGGTAGTGGGCTGAATACACCCGATAATTAATCGAACCGTCGAGGCCGACGATAACACCGCTCGGTTATCCCGATAGTACGGAACGGGTCGCTTAAAGTGGCCCGTGTCTCGAAACAGCACTCATGTCCTGCCATGACTGATAGTGCATGGAGAAGGACGAACTCTCTTCGGTCGAGATTGGTTACGAATTAATTGGAGTGACGTAAACAGTCTCCAACTCTGATGCTGGATATGATACCTTGCTCAACAAGTACCCTAACCTGTTCAGCAATGGTGTTTGCACCTTTGCAGGGCCCAAAGTGAGAATTCATGTTTCTGCAGATGGTCAGCCATTGTTCCATAAGGCTAGACCTGTGCCCCACCTGATGAGATCGATGATCAAATGTGAGCTTGACTGCCTGCAGAGTGAGGGCATCATCTCACCTGTTGAGTACTCCGACTGGGCAGCACCTATCGTTCCAATACTCAAAGCAGATGGAACAGTGCACATTTGTGGAGACTACAAAACGACAATCAACTGCTATTCAAAGCTGGATGGCTACCCTTTACCCAAAGCAGATGACCTGTTAACCACTCTCATAGGTGGCCAGACATTCACTAAGCTTGAATTGACCAATGCCTATGCTCGAATGGAACTGGATGATGATTCCAGGCCCTATACATGCATCAACACTCACCGAGGACTCTACTTGTACAACAGATGCCCATTTGGCATGCGCTCTGTTGCACCAATCTTCCAATGCAAGATGGAAACATGATTGAAAACTGTACCAAAGACAGTGGTATTCCAGGAAGACATACTAGTGACTGGTAACTGACAACATGAACACCTCGAGAATCTAAACAAAGTCCTCAATCGGCTGTCACAAGCTGGGTTATGCCTAAGGCACGAGAAGTGTACCTTTATGGCACGTGAAGTTGAATACCTCAGTCATCAAATCTCCTGTCAAGGCATTTTGCCCTCTCCGAACAAAGTTGAAGCAATTGCGCATGCACCAATGCCACAAAACATTTCAGAACTTCTTGCATTCCTGGGTATGTTGACCCTTGCCTGCTATGACTATTCATTGGTTTACCATCAATTGGGCAAGGAAATGTACTGTGCTGACATGCTCAGTTGCTCGCCGCTTCCCATAACCACCCTAGAGAACATCCACAATCTGGCGATATCATTCATCTCATGGCTAACGTCATACACAATGAGGTACCCGTAACCGCGAAGCAGATTGCTTGTGCTACCACTGACAATCCAGATTTGTCACAAATTAAACGCTGTGTTATGTCGGGTAATTGGGCATCACTACCGGAAGGGGTAAAACTGTACCTCATTCGGAAGGATGGGCTCTCTCTTGATGCAGACTGCCTGCTTTGGGTTAGCAGATTGATAATTCCACCTAAACTCTTCAAGAAAATTATCAGTGAACTCCACAATGCTCATCCAGGCATCGTCATCATGAAGGCTATTTCCCGAGCACATGTTTGGTGGCCTGGTTTTGACAGTGACATCGAGTCCAGTGCACACCATTGTTACACTAGTCAAGCCCATACCAAGACACTGCCACAGTCTCCATTGGCCATGTGATCATGGCCATCAAAACCATGGTCCAGACTACACATCGACCATGCTGATCCATTTCAAGGGAAGCTTTTCCTTGTTGTAGTTGATGCACACTCAAATGGATTGAAGCTCTTGTGGTGCAATCCTCATCCTCTGCTTTAACAATTGAAGCTCTGCGTACCATGTTCATAAAACATGGTATTCCAAACTCCATCGCATAAGATAATGTATCGTCATTTATGAGTTCAGAGTTTCAGAATTTTTGTAAAATGAATGGCATTAAGCACTACACATCTGCCCCCTACAAACCTGCCAGTAATGGTCAAGCTCAACGTGCTGTTAAAAATCATCAAGAATGGTACAAGCCGTGTCAAGGAAGGCTCCATTCAATCTCGTCTAGCTCGTTTGTTGCTCAACTACCGCACCAGACCACATCAAATCACCAGTCGCTCTCCTGCCAAGCTTCCGATGGGTCGTGAATTAACAACACGGTTATCATTCGTGCACCCGGACATAACGGTCGAGGTCGAGAATAACAAGCATCAACAGAAACGTAATCACGACCAAACGTCTGCATACTGCAACTTCCAGATCAATGATCCTGTATAAGTGTTGAACTCCGGATGTCGAACCAAGTGGTTATCTGGCATCATTATCGACAACATTGGTGAAATGATGTTTCTTGTGAAGTTGTGAGATGGTAGATGCATATGTAAACATGTTGACCAACTCAGGTTATGTCATGCGGTTATGTCACCAACTCAGCCAAACATTGAACCGGCTCAAGTGCCTTTGTCACCCACTCCTGTATTAACACCACCCACGTTTGAACCTGAGGCGTTTCCTCATGAAAGCTTTTCACCCATCAATGTACCTGAACTCCTTCCCCACCTTGTACACCACATTGTATTGAGAAGCCCAGAGCAGTTGCAAGCAAGGGCAGCCCTCCATGAGCCCTTAGAAGATCAGCTCGTGTCTGTAAGCCTCCTGAGCATCTTGATTTATAAAAATAAAAATTAAAAAAAGGGGAGGAGGGAGAGATGAGATGTATCAGTAGTTTATGATAATGCATGCATACATGGGTGCACCAGAGCGTGGTGAAGCAGAGTCATGTGACCCGCACATGTTCTGATGCTGTGCTGTGTTGTGCCCGTGTCCGAATTAAACCTATTATTCCCACTTGAGAGCCTTCGTCCCTGTCTATTGAGTACATTACACGCTTGTGTCCTCCTCTAGTCCTCATTCTACCATATATCCCTTAATTATCTTAAAAGTCTCTCTATTTTGTCATTTCACCCTGCTGTTGTGTGTTTCACAATCTTCTGTTATGTTGCATGCTGATTGGTTCTGTGTTCCAGCAGCACCACAACCCTCGATTCCGTATAAAAGAAAATGCGCACAAAACGACGAATGTAGTTTTTCCAAAGAAAACGTTCTGCATCAAAACTGGCAGTCAATACGAAAATGATTGTAATTAAAAACCTCATTTGTATTTTGCTTGTTAGGTGGAGCAAACAACGTGCAGAGGCATAATTTTCTTTGACCTCAATATGATGCTAAATGGCTTGGCGTTTGCGTTATAAACAACCATTTGATGAGCCTTCCCCGGTGTTATGGCAGACATTGGAAAACATCTGCTCGAAGGAGCTGTGAAGTCTGCAGGAGACGGCCTCGGTAAGTGCTTTATATTACAAACTGTTTGTGCATGCGAGCACAAGTAATATGATGAAGGCCATGCAAAATCATCTTTGAATTATACATGTTCCGTTCACAAAGTTTATGGAATAGTCCAAGACTTTCCAGCTTGATATATAGCACTATATATGTATAGAATATATATATATATATATATATATATATATATATATATATATATATATATATATATATATATATATATATCAGTTTATTTCAAAAAGACTTTACAGTCAATTTACAAGTAGTGCAAGAGTAAAACAACAAAAAAAATTAAAAACACCTCACACATTAAACTCGCGTTTTTGAACCTTTTTACCCTTGTGGAACCCTTGAAATAGTTTTCATGTCTCAGGGAACCCCTGCATAAAAATTATTATATACCATTATTAATATCAAGCTCTTTTATATTTTTATCGTAGATCACGTGGTAAATATAATATTTTTTTTTTTTCGGAAACCTTGTTTAAGGAAAAAATGACCCCCTTTTTGTCAAATTAATTGGCAATGAAAAAAAATATATACTGCTCATTCATGAGACCTCACACCGAGGTTTTAATTCAATAAAAAAAATTCTTTTTAAATCAATAAAAAAACACACCTCATGTAACTTGATAAACAAAACTTAAACAAATAAAGCTGAAGCAATAAAGGTAAACAGAAGAACTAACCTTGAGAGAGAGAGAGACTTCGCGCTAGGAAGCACAGAGAAGATAGATGGACACCGTGCATGCGTCCCGTACTTGAGTCAGTCACTCAATGATACACGAATCCGCCGCGTACAGGACGTCCACTAACCAGTGAGGGCGGTTTCACACTGGCGCCATAGAGACATCGTTAAATACATTCCCTATGGTTGTTATAATTGTGAATAATATAAGAGGTTGAAGCCTCTATTATAATAACCAAGGAGTTTCCAACAATATGCCATACGTGTATAGTAAAATTACGAATATTAAATCCAACAAAAACTACTCAAAAATACATTAGTGTATTGATTAGTTTCTCGCGGAACCCCTAGCGACCTCTTGCGGAACCCTAGGGTTCCAGGGAACCCCGGTTGAGAAACACTGCATTAAACACTGGATAAATGGGATAAAATATAATGTAAAACCAAGAAAATATCACAGACAAGTAGCGGTACATTCAAAGTACACAATCCCCGTGCCAAACAAATAAACAAGAAAATGAAATTGCTTGTTGAGCAAGGAATTGCCGGAATAACTGTCATATCTCCGTGATATCTGAAAAAACAAAAACCTGGAAATCAATTTGGTTCTTACAAGTCAATAGTGCTGCTGTTTAATGAGTTATAACACTTAGTTTGGTCATGATCATAACTTGGAACTCAATCGGACTTGAAATGGAGTTTTTATCGCAATTTGAAAGTTTTGACCCGACCCCCCCTGACATTCGACTCCCGACCGCGAAGAAGGGTGTTGATGTGACACCCCAATGAGACATATGGTTGGATGCAGTATTGGAAGATGCACATTTTGGATTTGGTTTGAAGTCGATAGGACCATTTTAGTGAACGTTATTGCGAAAATAAGAATTTCGGCTTTTTGGTGACCTTCACCTTGACCTTTGACCTAGATTCACCAAAAACGACAAGTGTCTAAGTTGGACCATGGCCGACGTCTGTATCCAGTTTGGTCATGATCGCTGAAACGGTGTGGCTGCGAGAGGGTAAACAAACACACAAAGAAACAGACAGACAGACACAGAATGACACACACAACCGACCAACATAATTGCTGAAATCCGAAGGATTCCGGCAATTAATAAATCCTCCAGCATGCGACATTGCCGGGGGCCTTCGGTGCCCCGGCAATGCCACCGTGCAGCACGTGGAGAAGGAATTGGGAGGGAGCGGTGTACTTCTGAGGTGAATGTGTACAAATGATACTTAGTTTCTGTATACAAATGTACTTCTGAGCTAAATGTGTACAAATTATACTCGCCAAGCAGCATATGGAGACGGATTTGGAGTGAATGGTGTGTAATAATTGCTTGATTCAGTAATTAATGGCGTATTTAAAATATAAATAATAGTCGTTAAAGAATTGATTTCTCAATCATTTGCCTAATAGCATACCCAAACCACCACTGTTTCATCCGAATCTGTTACTCTTTCAAAATTAAGTAATTCATCCAAAAATGAATCAGTAATCTATTAATTGATTAATCAATAAATCAAAATACCATTTATAGCCAAATTACTTGTTCACTGTCGTGTCCAAAAATCAGTTTCCAAGCTCAAAAAGTGCCTGAGACATTTCTCAGATGAGAAAGAAAATAAAGAATTAATAAATCGATAATAATTAAGTAATTAATAAATTAATTGATTAATCAAAAAACAAAAATTTTTTTTGCCAAAATACATCTTCACTTTTGTCCCCAAATTTCAGCTTCCTCACTCAAAGGATGGCTGAGATATCACACAGACAAGCAAACAAACAAGAAAAACAAACAAATGAAATTGCTCGTTGAGCAAGGAATTGCTGGAATAACTTTGTCATATTTCCATGATCTCTGAAAAAACAAAAACCTGGAGTTTGATATTTCAAGGTCACCAGATTTGACTTGACCTTGTGACGTCAAATAGTGACAACCTATGCATGCGTGAGATCAAACCTCCCTGGAATGAAACCAACAACAACGAATTTACAACACTTTCAATATTTCCCCATTATGAACATAAGGCATGTTTTTTTATATCCAATTTTTTTCTAAACTTTGAACAATCTTGATGGGCCTTGCCTAAAGAGGGTCCATACCAATTATGAAGTCATTCTGGCTGACGGTTTCTGAGGTGATTGAACAATTTGCTAAAAGTAATCTAAAAATCATAAATATTTAGCTTGTTACATCAATCAATTGAGAAATGATCAAAAATAATATTTATTTATTTATAAATAAGTATTATTATTGATCACAAAAATGAACATATAGAGTAGATCTATTTAGTGCAAGTTTTCGTGAATCTTATAGTCTACTGTATTCTGAAAATACAGATTTTATTCATAAATCCTATTAGATCTAATAATTTTATTATTACTTCAAAAAAAAAATCACATTATATTTGAGAAAAAGAATAAATAGATCAAATACAGCAGGAACTCTAGGAAGAAAGAAATATTTGAAAATAATTCAGACCAAGACCGACTTTTAGTATTCGTCTAACTAAAGCGGCTCGAACGAACTACTCGGTTTGCTGTTGACTTCGTTGATGGTGCGATTCTCAAATTTGTGTTGAACAAACTTATTCAAGGCTGAACCAAATTTCATCATTTTTGGCATATAATAGGACACTCATACCAAGATACCACATCCCAAATTGGAAGTCAATCGGGATCGAAATGACGTTTTTAATTGCAATTTGAAATTTTTGACCCGATCCCCCTATCATTCGACCCCCGACTGCAAAGAAGGGTGTTGGTGTGACACCCCAATGAGACATATGGTTGGATGCAGAATTGGATGATGCACTTTTTGGATTTGGTTTGAAGTCGCTACGACCATTTTAGCAGACGTTATTGCGAAAATAAGAACTTCGGTTTTTCGGTGACCTTGACCTTTGACCTACATTCACCAAAAACGACAAGTGTCTAAGTTGGACCATGCCTGACGTCCGTACCCAGTTTGGTCATGATCGCTGAAACGGTGTGGCTGCTACAGGGTAAACAAACACACAAACAGACAGACAGACAGACACAGAATGACACACACACAACCGACCAACATAATTGCTGAAATCCGAACGAACAAACGGAGTAAAAATTGAGGACTGTACTCCCTTCCTTGGGCGCCTGGCGATGGTGTCATGCATTGCCTGGATAGGGAATTTGGAAGGAGCGGTGTACAACAAGAATCATGTTCCAGACATGTCAGATTTCTACGCCCAAACAAATATGATGTGGTTCATTTACCTGACACGTCACCGACACACGCATTATCGGCCTATTAAAAATACAATCCATAGTTCTAAACAAATCTATACGAGTAAATGTCAATGTGTGTATGTCCCCTCCACAACTCCAAAACAATAAAACCAAGCAGCCTGAAACCTTGTATGCATATTAAGGGAACTCTAAGGGAGTGCTTGGTATTGGCTTAATGGCAGGCCTTGAATCCAAGGGTCCTGAGTTCAAATCCCGCTCAGCTGTTGAATTAATACCTGGTGGGGTTAACTCCGCCTGTCATCCTTTCGATGTTCACAAAATGAGTGCCAGCTTCCTGGTATCCTGTGTCGGAGTGGCAACCTGTCCAGGATTGTGCCCAATAGCAAAGGAGACTGCTTCGGCAGCACCAACGCTCTGCACAGATTATGGTCCCAATCTCCTCCTACTCTCCAAAGGGAGTGCAAGAGTGAAAATTGGGTGTTTGGGTTAATTAAAACACTCCTTTTGAAGATAATTAACAGCCTTATTTAATTATATCCTTCATCAAGGCATTGTCCTTGGTCAGCCCTCTGTCAGCAAGCTGCTGGGATCTTAAATTGCTATTTTGTTCAGTCTATCCTCATCAAACATGCTTGGCGAGTTCAAAACACGATCTACTTTCACAGGTTAATGAAAGTATATAATCGAAATACTATATCTGATAGATGAAATAATTGTCAAAATCTCAAAATTTTAACAGATTATTGATTTTTATATCTTCGTGGAGGATCTCCAAGTCTAACTCACATTGTTGTTCTTCATCTTCTTCTTGTGGACCTTTTTGTTTCACAGCCTACAGTTTTCATCGAAACTTCCTGAAACTTGGCATATATATGTAAAAATACCCTACGCAGACAGTAACCATCTCCGATTTTGAAAATTCGTCCTAGAAAAAAAGTTATGACGTCAAAATATCTCCGCTAATGGAAATCGCCTAAAAAATTATCTCGGAAACTAGGCAAGCTTTTTGAATTCTGTTTGTGGGAATCGAACAGGGCATTAGTAGAGATGAACTACCGCACATATGATACATCACTATGACGTCATATCAATTTTTATGACGTCATCATGAAGAGGACGAGGATCTTAGCTCATTTGAGCTTGTTTTTCACAACTAAATGTATTTATTAAATCAAAAGCATAAGGCTCAACTTTTTCTACTGTTAGGACTATTATATGCAGTGAAGAAAAGATGAAGAAATGTGCAAAAAGTGAAACTTCATTTGACACAACGCCGTGCTCTCTCACCTGCTTTTGTAATCCATGACAACAGAGTCGACAGGAGTCCTTTTTATTCAGAAATTACACCCGCAGTTTTCTTTTTCCCATTTTGTATGATTTGCTTTCATGACAAAATATTTATACGAATGCACGAATAGTTTCAACAATGTATTAATAGTCGGCATTGGCTGAAAACCAAGAGGTACGCAGACTGCACACACGAACATCAGACAAGGTGGGGTTTGTGCGTGTCTTCATGCAAGCAGGTTGGAGGAAAGCATATAGGTTTGGACATGTAGGCAGGCATGCAGGCATGTAGGCATGCAGGCATGTAGGCATGTAGGCAGGCATGTAAGCAGGCCCATACCAAGGCATGCAGGCATGCAAGCATGTAGGCATGTAAGCATGTAGGCATGTAAGCATGTAGGCAGGCATGTAGGGATGCAGGCAGATAGGTAGATAGCATGGGTTTTAATTTTTAAATGCTCCCGCAAGGTCTTACAGAGAACACGACGGTTAAAAATAAAAGGTCACTGTTTGGGCACATTTTATCGCCCCGGTACGCTGACGATCCCGCCCCCTCACGCTGATTTACCTCCCCTCATGCTTCCTTCCATTGCCCTTACGGTTACAAGGAAATTATGTGCAGGAGGAGGCCATTCGGCCCATCATGCCTGTAGCACACCAATACCAGATTTAATCAATCCGTCGATACTGTTGCGAATTCGCGCCCGTCGGCGTGTGAACGGCCACGTGACTCGAATCGCGGCAGGTCGCCCACCGGACGGACAATTCTGTCGTGACCCTCTCGGACTAACGCCGGGAGCAAGTCACGGGTGGGCCTTTCGGCCTCACCACGATCGTGCCAATCGGCCACCCACGTGGGATAGGGTTGTTCACCAAACTCGACCTACCTAAGTACCCACGTGGATGGTAGACCGGGCGATCGCACCTCGCCGCAGGTCGACTCCGGACACGGGCCGCTTAAGCGATCCGTTCCGTGCTATCGGGATAACCGAGCGGTGTTATCGTCGGCCTCGACGGTTCCGATTAATTATCGGGCGTATTAAGCCCACGACGAACCCGTTACGTGAAGCAAGATGGAGATTCAATTAAAGAAAACACGAAGCGAAACGGGAAAACAGTTCAACATAATGCACATTTATTCCGCGGCACACGGAGAGCACACATATACAGCCAAACAGAATGCACATATATCAATTTAAAACAACAACAACAACGCAGAGCTACGACCGACTACGCGAGCACACGGCAACACTTAACAGTTTTACTTCACCAGACCGGCGCCAACACACACACACGTTTACACCAAACCCCAAAAGAAAATGGAAGTGCGACTTCCCTGATCGCGTCAAGTCCTCCTTCGGTGACCGCAACTCCGAGCCCCTCCGGCGTGCTCCGCGAGCTCGTGCCGCGTGTCGCTCGTGTGGTCCGCTCGACTGTACGGACGGGGTTTCGGGGAACCGGACGGGGTTTGTTCGGTGCTGTTTTCCGCGCTCGCGCATGGGTCAAAGAAGCAAGGCAGGAACCACAAAGCTCGCGACTCGAGCCAGAAGATGACCATGAAGACCAACCCTCGACCAACCAACCCAACCACCCTCAAGGTCCGTCCTGTTCGCCTTTTGTAGCGCGGGGCTTCGCCCTTCGCTCCGCCCCGTTTTCGACCCCGCCTCCCTTCGAGCTTCTTGGAGAAGCCTCTCGAAGGGGGGCGTGACCTCTCGTTTTCCCTCCACCCCGCGCCGTGCGGGGGCGCCAGTCTTGGCTCAGAGCCAAGGAATTATTCCCCCCCAAAAAGAGGCCCCCACCCTTTCTCACCTTTGACCCCTGCATCGCCCCTCCTCCACACCGAGCGCAGAGAACCTCGACGGGAAAAAACAGGCGGGAAAACCCCCGAGCATAGCCGTTGGTTTTTGTTTGTTCCCAGAGATCGTAACCGCACAGGGCCTACTGAATGGCGAGTGGCAAAGATGTGGTAGCGTTGATGGTGGAGGTGGCATGGTTGTAGTGTGGTTGGCGCTGTGGTGGGGTTGGCGTGGTTGTTGAGATGCTGTTTGTTTGAAATAAAAGATCGAACAGTAAAAATGACTAACTCAAAGCGTCACAGCCCGGATGGATCACATAAATTCCCTCTATACAACGGGTTTGGGCTAACTACACATGTACTTACAGAGATAACTCACCTATGGGACCTGAATGGTGGTTTGCGAATTTCCACAACCGTAACAATACCTTTCCCTTGTGTGCAGCCTTTTGGCTGCTACACTGGTACTCATTTTGCCGACTTCGTAAAGATCACAGGCTGTGACAACCTCCTGGTGTTAATTAAGCAGCCAATGGGGCTTGAACTCAGGAGACTGGGATCCCAAGCCACTACCCTAACTGCAAAGCTAACACCAGGTAAAGCAGCGTGAGGGGAGGTAAAGCAGCATGAGGGGAGGTAAATCAGCATGAGGGGAGGTAAATCAGTGTGAGGAGGTAGATCAGTGTGAGGAGGAGGTAAATCAGTGTGAGGGGGAGGTAAAATCAGCATGAGGGGGAGGTAAAGCAGCGTGAGGAGGAGGTAAATCAGCGTGAGGGGAGGGGAGGAAGGCAACATGACCACCGACCCACCTGCCTGCGTTGAGAGTGAGAGGCCCAAAGACTCAGCCTCATCGTGGGAGATACCAATGATCCTAAATGCCTTGGTTTCCACAGTGTGAAGCCGAGGAAGGTGAGAGGCGAGCGTGCCAGCCCAGAGAGGAGAGCAGTACTGCATCAGGCTGCAGACCAAAGCTTTGTATGTGGTCAGGAGCTCAGGTGTGCCAAGGAAGGACTTTGCATGACGGAGGATGCCCAGTCGGCGGCTGGTTTTGTAGGCTAGCTTGTAAATGTGACTTTCCCAGGAAAAATCATGGCAGATAATGAGACCCAGAAGCCAGAATGAAAGGATTTCTTCAAGAGGATTGTTGAGAAAGTAGATGGGGGGGGGGGTTCCAGACTGTCCTTTCGGAAAGACATAGTGAGAGTGTGAGATTTGTCAGGGTTGAAAGACATGTTCGACGTGTTGGCCCAGCTTATGATTTTATCCAGATCTGCAGAGAGTGAAGAAGCTGCTGCTTGCCGGTCTGGGGATGACAGATGGTACAGCAGAGGGTGGATTCATCAGCAAAGAGATAAAGAGGATTTTCCAAAGTCAGAGAGATCATTGATGAAAACCAGAAAAAGAACAGGGCCCAGAACACTGCCTTGAGGAACACAAGCATGGATAGGAATAAGGGATGAGAGAAATCCATTAAGGGCCACACATTGGCTGCGACAAGAGAGGAAGTCTGTGAGCCATGAGTGGAGATGTCCTTAGATACCATAGCAAGAGAGTTTCGTGAGCAGGGCAGGTTGCCAGACCCTATTGAAAGCATGTGATATGTCGAGGGAGATGGTTCCGATTTCCTGTCTGGCATTGAGGACCTCCATCCATTGTTGGGAGAGCAGAAGCAGCATGTCCAGGGTAGAGTGACCTGGTCTGAATCAAAATTGATGATCAGAAATCAAGCCATTGGGAAAGAGGAAGGATTTAATGTCTGAAGCAATGATGGATTCCATAATCTTGCTGATGATTTGGAGAAGGCTGATTGCTCTGTAGTTGCAGGGATCTATTTTTATGCAAAGAGGTAATGTTTGCTGATTTCCAAGCAGATTGCAGATGACCTTGAACAAATAAGAGGATGAATAGAACATAGATAGGGTGAGCAAGAGCAGCAGAGCAGGTTTTTCAGACACGTGGGTTGATGCTGTCTGGAATAGTTGCAGAATCTGTGTTGAGCTTTGACAGCAAGCTCTCCACCTTGTCAGGAGAAAAGGACACAGAGTCCAGGAACAGCTGGGTGTGACTGGGTCAGGTGGGTACAGAAAGCGATGGGGTTGGGACAAGATTTATAAGCAAACATGGAGTTTCGGCATTCAGCCTTTTCACATGCAGTGTCAGCTGTGTTCCATTTCTTTTTTCGAGAGTGGAGAGCAGGATGCCAGACCGTATCGAAAGCACGCGATACGTCTTGGGAGATGGCTCTGTTTTCATATCTGGAATTGAGGATCTCCATCCATTGTTAGGAGCAGGTCATGTCGGGATAAAATGGTCCACCAAATTTTTTGATGACATCATCGGTCATGTGATTTGGCCGCCATTGTTTTTTGTTTTTTTAACCTTCAAAAATCTTCTCTGAAATGGCCGAACAGATCGAGGCGAAACTCTACACATATGACCGCCTATCCATGAAGAACAAAAAGGTCACGCATATGACATCGCATATGACAAGTCACATGGTTTGGTAGCCATATTGGATTTACCCTAAAACCCATAAAAATTCACCATTCAAAAGAAGTTCTAGTGAGGGTCTGCAATCTCCGATTGCTCTTGTTTTTGTTTTGTAAGAATTTGTGTCCTGACTTATCCTATCCATTTTGATGGCGGCATAAGGCAATTGACAGTGGATTGACCAGATTACGACACCTCTGAGGTCGCAGTCGGTGTCACCCTTCACCAGTTCATTGAAGCTGATTTGCATCCACTGACCTTCTTCTCTAAAATGCTGAAGCCAACAGAGCGCAAGTCCAGCACCTTCGATTGTGAACTACTCGCTGTATACCTCGCTATCAAGCATTTCCACGACTTCTTAGAGGTCAGCTAATTCTCTGTCCTGACTGATGACAAACCTTTAACTTTCGCTCCATCCACCCATTCAGATTTTCACTCTCCTCTCACACTTCACCAACTCAGTTATATCTCACAATTCACCGACATCCAGCACATCAAATGAATCGCGAACTCAGCGGCTGATGCTCTCATCCATAGAGGTATTGGCGTTGTCTTCCACCAACACACTGACTATCAATTTGAATGCACTTGCAGCAGCACAATGGAGGAGACAGAGCTCCATTGTCTGCAGTCTGTTTATATTGCGTTCAGTTCTGCTCCAAGGGATAACTACTACCTTTGTGTGTGATACATCGACAGGCCAGTCACGCACTTTCATTCCTGCGCACTCTGTTGTACAGTCTTCAACACTTTTTTCCTCTCTCTCTCTCTCTCTCTCTCTCTCTCTCTCTCTCTCTCTCTCTCTCTCTCTCTCTCTCTCTCTCTCTCTCTCTCTCTCTCGCTTCCTTCGACACACGAGCCCGCCTCTCTCGGCTAAGCCGACCAGAAGCTCCGCCCCTTCGCGTCACTTCCTCCCATTAGCCACACCCTCTCTTCAGGCCACACCCCCTCAGCCGACTGGGCAGGGCTTATCGTCCGTCGAGGAGAGGAAGAAGAGGGAGCTCTTGGCACACCACCACTGTACGAACATAAAACAGCCTCTTACACCTCCCGACACACATATAACGTCTACTTTACCAAACGACCTAGCTATACATGCATTTAATGGGGGATCTGTGCTAATCCTATATTTAGTAGTCCAATAAGGGCCATTTCCATAACAATATGTTTATGAGTCCATTTCATTTTACTTGTTGATCATTTCTATTTTGTGTAATTTTTTTTTCTTTTTTTACATGGACGGTCTGCATCTCTTCTCCGACACCACATTGTATTTTGTTTATACCTTCCGTTCGATGATTGCACTTCGGAGGGAAGGGGCAGTCCTGTAGCGGTATCATTTTGCCTTTGGTTTTTAATATGTGACGATGCTGTAGCTTTGGTTTAACATCGCCTTTTGTTGTCTTAATGGTTAGGGTGGCTTGCTTAAGATCTTAGGATCTAGAGTTAAAGTCCTATTGTGCTGTTGAATTAACACCAGGTGGGTTGACTCAGCTGGTCATTCTTCTAAGGTTGGCAAAATGAGTACGAGCTTGTTGGTGACAGGGCACTGCATCAGCGGCACAGCCATGCCCCCAGAAAATGATGCAGACCTGCAGTCATAGGCTGCATACGAATAAATAACAAGGACAAATGTGTCCAAGAGCAGAGTCCTAAAGGTTTTGTCGGCTAAAAAAAACCCAAAAAACAACAACTTCCGATGTTTCGTCACGTGCCTTGATTAAGCCAATAGCGAGACCCGTCATAGTGTATTTACGTATTTACGAAATATAGTGTATTTACGAAATAAATAATGTATTTACGAATTTACAATACATTAAATGGAATAATCTTTAAATAGTAACGTGAACTTTTCTAAACTTTAAAGCAAATGTCCGAATATATTTAAAAGTTCATGATAGACGCTCTCAAAAGGCACCCTCAATGCAAGGATGTGTACAAGTGTTTAAGTAGTATTTAGTATTTAAGGATTAAGGATTATTTAGTATTTAAGGATTTAAGGATAAGTAGTATTTAAGGATATCAGGATCGTGTATATAAAAGAGCCGAGTCCGAATATAAAAGTTTTGTCTTCAGAAGAAGAAGCAGAACAACAACGCAGAGCGTTCAAAGAGCAGCGTTCGCTACGCGAGACGCTGCTAAAAATGGGTTTTCAGTGTTTTTACCATTGCGGTTTAATAAAGAATTGACTCGGAGTCTGAACGTCTCGGATGTCTTTTCTTCTATACTAAATTTATTGTCACTCACTTATGATTCTGTTGAAAGCATATGAGTTTATGGTAAAATATTAGCAACCATGAACAAGAGTTTGAGATTACGTTTGTACCTGTTTATTGCCAATTCGCTTGTCTTGTTCGTCTTGCGCAGCTCACACAGCGAGGGATGCGCTGCAACAAAGTGCGGACAAGGTGAAAGACGTGCTCAACATGGGTAAGAATGGATTGTTGGAAGCCAGTAAAAATATCAGTGGTGTGCTGAGTTACCAAGCAGTTAGCTAGCGCTTGCCAAGGCAGCTGTTCCATATAAATGATTTTAAAGTGCTTCCTTGAGTGTTTAAGCCACTCGGCGAGTGCTCTACATGAAAGTTGGTACCTGAAGACACCTGCCCCACGACTCCCGGAGTGATGCTAGCATGACGAGATAAAATTATCATCTGATGGCTCACATTTTCTCTGAATATATCGATCTTTCATGTATTTTTCTTTGCCAGCCTGTACAAAGCCAGAATAGCTTTGCCTTTGCCTTGGAATCGTTCTCCAGATCTGCTTGTGTGGACCACAACCAAATAGCTGTGAAATCAAACATTTTTTGTCCCTTTTTTTGTGAGGACCTAAAACATCTCCCTATACCCACGAAGGCATCATCAGCTCATTTAATGTTACCTTTTACATAGCTACAAAGGCTTAGGCACGATAGTTGTTTTGTTTTTTTTAATCCAACTTTTTTTTCACAGTCTTCATGGTTAGTGAACAACCAAAGTACAAGTGAGAAAACAATCACTAAATATATACTTTGTGCTGAAACTCTGCAATAATCTACAGAATAGCTTCAAGCCAAATGTGTATGAGTGAATCATGAAACTCTTTTATCTCACTAAACTCCTTGGAATATCAAAATGAGAATTGGAATATATTTTGTCTGCCAAGTAGCAGTTTTATGATCCTGTAACTTTAACACTGCACTTTAATGTAAATGGAAAATTTGTTTTAATCATGAAAGTTATTATCATGTTTTAAAAACCCACTGATTCCTGACTCATGTACGTGGGGTCATTATTTCTCTTGTTCAACCTTCTGCGATACTTTTTTTTAACCTCCACACTCCTTCTCCCTCAGTAACCTCTTTCCATGTTATTGGTATATCTCAGCAGAAGGCTGAGACCAAAGGTCTGCTTCTCACCTACGGCAGGCAGGTTGGTGGACTTTCAACTTTCTAATGCCTCATTTCTGGCCTTGTTCCTCCAGCTCTTGGCCCTCTTTCCTCCGTATCCTGGACAGGTCACACATGTTCTTCCAAAACCCCCACACCTGGTTACACTCTAATTCTTACCTGAATGATCACCTAGTTCCATCATCTTGTTTGTGGAAACGACTCCCGGTTGTCTCATGGCCCTCCCTCCAGTCATTCAAAAGTGCTGCTCATCGCCACCTCATGCTGTTTTGTTTTATCCACCCTGTTCTCTTCTGCTCATGCTGACCTCCTTGCCCCACCTCCTCCTTTTCTGCCACTCATTCACTCGAATGTGGTATTTATCTTCTTATCCCCTTTGATCTGTTAGATTGGCAACCAGATTCCCTCTGGTTAGCTCATCCACGAGCCTATATTTCAGTATACAAAAAAAAATCCACCGGAGTCAATTCCAACGGCTCCAGGATCACATTGTTGGTAAATATCAACATTTTAATTCCAAAGTACAATTAAATAAAATTCTGATTAATTTTGCCATCTAAAGATATTGTCATGTTATGAAAATTATGAATCAAAAATTTGTGAGAGGTTTGGTCTCAACTGTTATTGAATGATCACATTTCAGAAAGTCTAATGGGACTGCTCTGGAATTGACAGACTCGGAAGGCTACTAATGTGAGGAAGTGGTCAACCCTACTCTCAATACCGGAGAGAATTTTGAACAGCTAACGAGATCATAGGCATGCTCCATAATTGAATGCTGCTTGCGGCACTGTAGAATTTTCATCACATCAGATTTTGCCAAAAACCTAACACAGGAGCAGACGTATCAAAGAAAAGCATGCAAGCTAGCGCTGAGATATCCTGACACGTGAACATTTTTTGTTCTACGAGCCTTGAGGAATGACGTTACAATTTGCAAAGCTTCTGCATTAGAACCAGCATATCTGTATTTCCCTTTGCAAACAAAAAGCAGTACAAAAACCAGAATAAAGAAGGAAATAGTATTTTGGTTTTCAGCTATGAGCATTCCATGACACTATCATCTCAGGTAAGGATCTCATTTTTTTTGATACATTATATTTACGTTATATTTTTTGTTACAAATATTTATGGACATATTGTTACAGTTGTGGGGGTAGATGGAGGAATTTAATAGGAAAGTTAGGATTGAATGGAGTTGTTTGGTCTGTGGATGTGTAGGAGACATCTCAATGTAATTAAGTCGGGAGACTGTGAGCTTAAGTGTTATTTGTCATCACATGGGGGTGGTGCTGTGTCAATTGGATAGGGATTAAGGATAAGTTCCCCCAATATGTAATTCCCCTCCCCATCCCCCCGCTGTGCCTTTTCCCTCTGTTTTTGTATTATAAACCATGGAAGAATTGCGTTTTTATAACATGACCAAGTAGGCAAGAAGCCACACCTCCAAGGGTGATGGCAGGTGAAGACACGCCCCCGAGGCTGATGATTGATGGGCGTGACGTGAGTGGTAGTAAGAAGAGGAGGGCGTAGGAGGCAGGTTATCAAAAAAGATGGGGAATCAGCTTGTAGTAAGGAGGAAAGCACGAGTGCGGAGTGAGAAGCATGTGGTGGAGAGAGAACGTAGCTCGGAGGTGGCCTGTAGGAACAGGGCTTCATGGCTGGCTTTCCTTCGACACAAGGTGAAGATGGCATGATTCTTGTGTTCGTGCTGAAGCGATTTGACTCACATGGAGAAGCGAGACGCTGGCCATCGATTCTTGGCTGGTCGTATGAGACGGGCCTTGAAGTCTCGTGTATGTCACTGAAGGGGTCGGTGCTATTGTAAGCTGCACAGGGTCGGTGAGCCTTGGTGTTGAATACCGCTAACAAATTGACTGACGAACGTTCCTGCTGCGAGAGAGTGGTTTGGCGCCATTTTTGCACTCATCTACACGTGCAAATAGAAGCGCCTCGATTCCATGTTCCACAAAGACCATCTCTGGACCAAGCTAAGTGCCAGAATAAAGGAAGGATTTGCTTTTATTTTGTCTCCCCTTGTCTGTATTTAATTCTGTGTGTAGAAGCGCCTCAATTTAGACTTTAGGATTAATTTACCTCACATATTATTATATTCTGATTTGTCATGTGGTTCGAGGACCCCCCCCCCCCCGTGTTGTGCATCCATCTATGCCGCCGTCGCTCCGTCAGGGCCCCTCCCGCGTGCGTTATAATCTCCAAGGATCAACGTGTCCGCCTCCTAATAAGGAAAACCACTTGGCTATCCGGGCTGGCAGTGTTGACCACTCGTCACCAAAAATTGGGTTGGGGGGGGGATTAACCTGAACTGCCAGCTCCATGACAATACTTAATTTGAACATGTCATGTAAATCATCAATTCAGCAAATATTCACAGAAAAAAACACACACACACACACACACACTTCCAAAAAAACTTGGACAACTTTGGTTATGAATATATTTAGTACCACAAATGATGCAATGATACCCTTTAGTTCATATTATACAGAAAGTCATAAGGTTTTGTGCACACTATCAATACACTTCAACGTGAAAATTGTAATTTCAGGAAGTTTTTTTTTTTGGTCCTAGTCTTACCAGTCTTTCGGCGCATAGCACCCCATCATCGTGCTGTGCAAGCGGCGCTCAGAGAGGTTTGCGCTGCAAGATTCGGCGGGCAACCCTCAAAACCAATGCCATACAGATGAACGTGCCAGAGGGCACTACCAGCTCAAAAAGAATTTTTATACGCTGTCCTGACCGAAGTCCCTCATGCTACGGTATCACCGTGCCCAAGGAAGGATTTTGACTTGGAGGCATTCAGTCATAATTCCTCAGAGGGTCGCTTTGTGCCACTGGCTGCTCAGCCTGATGCATGCGCCAAGTGTCTGAACCAGCAATTCCTCTCATACTGAGCAGGGGTGCTGTCCTGGTGACAAAAGCATCAGTCGGGTAAAACTAACCTGTCTCACAAAGGTCTAATCCCTACTCACGTTCCCCGTTAGTGGGTGAACAATCCAACGCTTGGTGAATTCTGCTTCACAATGATAGGAAGAGCCAACATCAGGTCAGGTATTAATTAATCTCCGTTGTAGCCTGTTAACGATTTCTTATTAATCTCCGTACCGGTATGCACTCATTAATGACTGGATATTTTTATATCACTGATGCCCACCCACCCTAGCGGTGCAGCAAGCCAGCAAGCAAGTGCAGTCGGCTGCAGAGAAAGCTGGTGAAGCAACCACAGAAGCCGTGTGTGGCATCAGCAACAACTTTGGGAGATAATATTGTTTGCATTTGGTTCTGTGGTTATGATTAATTGTGATTTGTTCAAATTTAAGAGCAAATCATACAAGTGACATATAATGATTTGACTTAAAAATAGAAGTTACAAATCCTAAAATTTAAGGATTCATCAGAGTTTGAATTTGCATGCAATGTCACTTATTTCAGCTAGTGTTAAGCTTAAAAAAACCATATCGTCAAATGTTTTTTTGAAATCGCTTACAAAGAAATATATCAGTGAAAGGCAGGTTCAACCATTTGGTTTTCATGCGTCCTACTGGATTTACAATGGTCGGTGAGGGTCATTCCAAATGTTGTCACCCTACCTACATAACATATGTAGTGCTATTATTCTACAATCTCTAACCTTTTCAATGCACTTCATCCAGCAATCAATCAACTTGCAAATGTTCCCCGAAGCTTTGGAAATTTTTTTATTTATTTCTTGAACATTTAGGTGGATTTTGTGTGCATTTTCTCTAGCATTATGCAACACGATTTCAGATGTCAACTTGCAAATGTTCCCCTAAGCTTTGGAATTCTTTTTATTTATTTCTTGAACATTTTGGTGGATTTTGTGTGCATTTTCTCGAGCATTATGCAATACGAGTTCAGATGTCCTCTTGACTAAAGTTTTATGCCATGTCCACATCCTTAAAACTAGATGCCATTATTTTAATTCTTCATGTAGATCAAAGTGTGAGATAATTGGTACGATATTTACCAGAAGAACTAGTAAATTACGAGACGGTCTATGTGCAAGTTTGCAATACGTTTGACTGTTTATTTTTAAAATCTACTAACAGGTGACAAACTTTTTGGGATGACCCTCATATTATGCAAATATTATCTTCTGGTGATCCCTTGACAATACTGTCTGGAGATGACTGGTTCCTGCTCCTCCCTAATAAAAACAAAAAATTCAATATGTGGCATTCATAATTGTGTCTCAGGTCTGACAAGGTTTCAGATCATGGAACAAAATTATGCACTTGGTTAATTTCACAACACCCTCCTTCACCCTTGTATCTTCCACCATGGAATGTTGTTACTTGAACATCCTGTTTTACAAGGGAAATAAATGAACATCTTACATGTGCTATGTCAAGTATTAAGTTGTGATGTAAAAATCCCGATTCGAAAATTCATTCAACACAAAGTTTATAATCTGTGTATGGCCTCAAATCCACTTCAAGTGTGCAGCACAAGGCTGTGGGGTAGCATCATTGGCTGAGGAAACGACCATGCCGCTGATGCAATACCCTCTGCTGGTTCGGGCAGGAATTTTGAATTTATTAATGGTGCCGCTGATAGGTCGCCTACTCTTCACGAAAGACACCGTGGGATCTTCACGTCTACCAACTAATGCCGACAAATGGGACATCCAGTTTAACGTCCATCCAAGGGACAGTACACACATTGATGCATCACCTTGCCTGTGAAACACCAGGATGACAGTTTATAGCCTGCCACAAGTGTATGTCCACTCTCAGGAGAGCCAGAAAACCAAACCTGGCCAACCACAAGTTTGAACTTTCAATATTGTTTCCTAAAACCTGATGGCACTGTTAAGTCTGTATCTGGAGTATGCTGCACCTCCATCCCTCCCCTCACTTTAAATGGCACCAGAGCAGACTCTGCTCGTTAGAAGCCAGAAGGCCTTCCTCTTCTTTCTTTAATGGACCTAATTTTTCCCATACTATTGTGGGGTTGGCCGGGGTAAGTTTTTGAGCCAAGCCTTTCAAGAACCGGCTGACATACATAAACTAATGCTAGCAGACAGGATGCCAGTTTAACGTACATCCAATGGACGGCACACACATTGATGAATCTCCCTGCCTGTGAAGCACCAGGATGACAGTTTATAGCTGTGTCGGGATTCGACCCATGGTTAGATATCTTAGAGACAAGTGTGCATACCTCTAGAGTCCAGACCAGTGGTCTCCAACCTTTTGATCCCACAGGCCGCATTCACTACTCCCAAGGATGTTGGGAGCCAGAAAAAAATTGATGCATTTTATTGAGTTTTATTGATGCATTTTATTGATGCAAATTGATTTGATTCCTCCTGGCGGTAAGCGGCAGTGGCCAGCAGCGGCATTGTGTAAGGCTTTTCAGGTCACGGCGCCGGCCGGCAGTGGCCGGCAGTGGCATTGTGTAAACCCCTTTAAAATTGCTACATGGAAATGTGTTTTGATTGGAAAGTCCTCGCGGGCCGTAGTATAGGGCTCTGCGGGCCGCAGGTTGGGGACCAATGGTCTAGAGTCGAGACCATCATGCCAGCCCACGGCCTCGAATGATGCATCGCCTGAAAAGATAACTGCTGATTACTACTCACAACCCTTGTTTCACCCACACAAATCCATCAAGCAGAGGCCACAGTGGGAAATCAAATGACTTCAAGAGAAGTGCACCACCACATTGTCATTTTGCTTATGCTGTACTGACAGTAATCTATATATAATGGAGCAAGTGTATGTGAGTATGTATGCACGTATGTATGTATATATGTATGTATATCCGCTTTTCACCCATTGGTTGAACAGCTGACCTGACGTCACCCATAATGGTAACCATAAATAATTAACCTAAAGTGCCCAGGGGACCCAGAGGGTCCAAAAGACCCCTCACCCAAGGACCTAAATGACCCCGAGGACCCAAAAGACTGAAAAGACCCGAAAAACCCAATGGACCCCGAAGATCCAAAATACCCCAAAGACCCTTCAAGACCCCATATACCATTTGAGACCCTAAAGACCCCGAAGACCAAAAAGACCCCAAAGACCATTGAAGATGCAAAAGACCTATGAAGACCACATATACCAAAAAGATCCCAAAACCCAAAAGACCCTGAAGACCCAAAATACCGAAAATAAGACAAATACCCCAAAGATCTCAAAGAGCCTGAAGACCCAAAAGACCCAGAGGATGCAAAAGAATCCAGGGACCCCAAGCACCCAAAAGATCCAGAGGATCCAAAAGACTTTGAGGGCCCAAAAGACCCATTGGATCCAAATGACCTGAGGACACAAAAGACCCTGAGGACTTAAAATACCAAGAGAACCCAAAATGCCTAGATGACCCAAAAGACCCGACGGATCCAAAAAACATAACAGGACTATCATGGACCCATGGAAATTCTGCATCATGTAAAATGTGACTTCAGGCCCCTAACTCCACCTCCCCCCACAACCACACGCAATCCCATGTCCTTAACCCCCCTCCCAACTCTGACCTCTCTCTGCCACCCCGACCATCACACCCAGACTCTGTGCTCCTTTCCCGCTTTCTTCAAATCTTTAAATCCACTCCCAACCCAATGTCCTCAACCCCCCCTCCCCAAATCCCCTCAAAAGCGTCAAACCCCGCGATCCCAACTTTGTGCCCTCTCTACCCTCCCCCCCATCCAACTCTGTCATCCCCTCCCCTTTCTTGTTCAAGTCCTCAACTGCCCCAGACCCCAAGTACTCAACCCTCTCCTTCCAACCACACATCTTCAACCACCCCCCCCCACCCCCTTTCCAAACATCTCAATCTCTCTCTTTCCAACTCCATGCACCCTCACTCCCAACTCTTTTTCCTCCCCTCCCCATTTCTTCCTACTCTTAACAACATTACACAAATATACACAGTGAACTTTGTGAAGAACTGAAGAAGAAAGAACGTTTGTGAAGAACAATGTTAAAAGTAAGTAAAGATGGAACGTTAAATTCACAATCACTTTTCCCTTTCTTCCCTTACCCTCACCATAATTCATGGACCAATGTTTGTGTTTGTTTGTCACGCTACTACTCCTACAGTTGTGGGCCGATTCCATCCAGACTTGCTGCATAGGATCAGCATGACCCCTATTAATGTATTGGGGTGTTTTTGTCTTTGCCAGTGGTCTTGATGGGGGGATGGGGTGATGGGGGGGGGGGAAGGGTTAGGGACACAAATTCTCTATGTAAATTTGTATCATGTCACACAACCTCCAGGTGGGGGAGGGTATTACAAGTCCCCACCATTTACAGTCCAGTATTCCTGTCACCACGTTTTCCAGTGCAGTGAGGTTTTTTGATTTACAAGCAGTAAGCATGTTTTTGCTTGACGCACATAACGTCATTGGTTATTTTTTTTTTTTTGCGCACACAGAGCTGTCAGTTGTCTACACACTGCCCAAATAAAGGTATGCGTCAGAAGAAAGTGTTGCATGCTTGGAACAAGATCACCCATAGGGTGGGTACTCTGCTAGTCTATACTAATCAATGTCAGTGTGGGTCGTGTGTGTGTGTGTGTGTCTCCTCCATAACTCCAAAACCATGAAACCCCGCAGCCTGAAACATTGCGTGCATATTAAGGGAACCCCAAGGAAGTGCATGAGTGAAAATTGGGTGTTTGGGTTCATTAAAACACCCCTTTTGAAGATAATTAATGGCCTTATTTAATTATATCCTTTATCAGGCACTTCCTTGGCCACCTCGCTTTCTGAGGTATTTAGGCGTCTCCTGGGTTACCCAGCTTGGGTCTGAAGCCACCATGTTTTTGGCTTGCCTAACCATGCCTTGACTTGGAACAGGCCACAACGATTTCTTAACGATAAAGTTTTTTTTTCACTTTCCTCACTCAAATTTATCGAATTCCAGTTCATCATATGTATGAATCGCTGGGAACATTGCAAGGCTTATCAACGCCCAGAGATGTCAGCGATCATGGCTTTATTTCATTTCCACTCATGCCATAACCTCGAGAATCTCTTAAACGAAGAAAAATTACAAAATATAAGCTCCAGATTTGAATTTAGCAGCAGTTCTGACGCTAAAAGAAAGTGTTCTTTTGTCCACCGTTTTGTGTAACACTTTTGTGTAACAAACCGTGGGCTGCGCTCACAGCTGGAGGCCAATAAAACCTCTTTATTTGCCACGATCGTCCCCAAAGCCTTCATATCACATCGGTCAAATCGAACATCCCATTGACTGATCCCAGCCAAACATATTCTCACACACGAACTGTCGGCATTTATTTCAACAACGTTAAACTGCATCACTTGAGCAATGAAAATCAAATACGTAACGAACAGCAACCCATGAACCACATCACGTGTCCGTCTCTCGGTTGTCGTCGCGACGTAGCGATGACCTGGTTGTCGTGGACAGTCGCGATCCGCGAACTTCTTGAACGCGACTGGCTCGCTGCAATTCCCCGCTGAAATCGCCTGAACGACACGGGCGCGCATTGTATCATGAGCGCAGCCGAAGCGCGAGAGCTCCTCGCAGCTGGCATGGCTCCCGTTGCTCCAGAACCGTACATCATCGTCGCAGGAAGCAATGAACGGCAGCTCACGTTGCATCGTCGCGGCCCCCATCGCCGGAACCTCACCCTCGCGTCTCGAGGGAGGCCCGGGCGCACCCGGAGGTACGTGCCCCGAAGGAGGCACAGGTGCACCTGGAGGTACGAACTCCGAAACAGAAACTGCGAGCCCTTCCCCTCGCACCACGAACCGCGGGAGCACAACCCGCTGACCCCGCTGGGCAACCAAGACGTGTGCCCCGCCAACCGCCGGCAGCGCTTCACCGGCATACGTGTGCACTGCGAGGGTAGCACGAGCGGACTCAACTCGACACCCGCTCAGTGCCCCGATCATCTCGACCTCCACTGGCATTGGTCCTGTCACCGTCGGACCAATTGAAACCAGGTTCAACATGGGCAGCATCAGTGCCCCGGTCATCTCAACCTCCCCTGCCATTGATCTTGTCACCTCCGGACCAATTGAAGACAGGTTCAACATCGGCAGCATCTCCTGCTCTGGGTCGCCGGGATCTCTATACCCAGGCTGCAAGACTCGACCCGGGGCGTTAAAATGTACGCCATGCACCGAACACCATACCGGCAGCAGGTCTCAACCCGGGACATAAGGGTCGCTTCGCACACCGCCATCCATGACCGTTAGGATGGGCAATGACTCTTGGCACACACACCGTAGACGTCCCTGAGTACCCAGACCGCCGTCCGATTGACTGCATTATAACGCTCTGCCACGACCCGCGCCGAAGACCGTGTGCGCGGCCGTGCGCACCTGGAACATCACGCTGACCTCCGGATCATCTGCTGCGCACCGACCATTGAGACCCCGGACATTCCTCAGAGCTTGCGCGACGTCCGACGCCGCGTCTGAGCTGAACTTCATGTCCTCGTTCTTTAGCCATGACCTCGCAGAAACCATTCCCGAGGTTCGCTAAGCAGTCATAAAACGAACTCCGAGCGCGGCCTTCGTCCACAAATCACTCAGCAGCCAATAACGTTCGGTTGAGAGCGAGGCAAGCAAGATTGATTTGCGCTTGCTTTCATCGTCCACCTCATTCGCGTGGAAATAGCAGCCCAACTGTTCAGAAAACAATTTGAAGTCATCTCTGATGAAGGCGGGCATGCGTCCGTGCGCCGTGCCCCGACCTTCTGTCATGCTTGAGCCGGCTGTGACGGTGAGACGCCTGGCCCCGGAGTTTGTGCGTGCGGCGCGCGAAACCTGCGATGCGCTCTTCGCGATGCGCTCCTCCGGGACCCTCGCCCGGCGTCGACCTCGAACCGCGCGGGGTGCGCTGAGTTACTCGTTGCCGATCCGAACCCAACCACTCTGCACACGCCGATCCGAACAGACTCGTCGCCAAATGTGGTGTCGTGACAGAGGTGCTCCAAGGCAGACACGAGCGGGGGAACAGTACAACCCTGCTTTATTGCCACGAGCGATGCACTCTACAAGCCACACGACCTCCAGGCTCCGCAGGCCACAATGGCTACAGCAACTACGACAACGCCTCAGGCGGCGTGCACTCCTATATCCCGTGCAAGCACATGACCACTCTAAAACCACTCCTCCACCACGCTCCCCACATCATGCCCTGCCCCCGCAGGCCCGCTACACCACAGTACATATGGGTAGATTTGGATTTGTAGGGACTCTCCGCAGGTGTTTGGGCATGCCATGCCTGTTATGGGCTCAGCATGACCCCAATTTGGTTGCAAAATTTCATCTTGTATCTTATGGAGGTTATTTCAGGTTTTCCTTTGTCCTCACGACTGTTTCTAAAGCATTTGGTTATCAGATTTGCTTTACAAAGGTTATATGTTTCTCTTTTTGAGTTTAAAAGCAAAATATATTTGATAACACCCGATTGCTGAGTTGTTTGCCATATTAACGGGTTATCTAAATTACCGATCCAATTTTTTTTCCACCTGTCACACACAGTTTTTTTTATAAAGGTTAATGCTTGTCCACATCTCCTTGAAACATCTTCATAAATGCAATGTTGTCTTTTGGTGAAGCTACTCATAGTTTTTGGGTTGTATACAGTACGTACTGGTCAGTAATCACACTGACTCCAATCTGCCAATTCCCCAAAAATTGCCGATATCGGCCAAGCGTGTGTGTGTGTGTGTGTGTGTGTGTGTGTGTGTGTGTGTGTGTGTGTGTGTGTGTGTGTGTGTGTGTGTTGTTCATACAGCATAAAATATTCTCTCTGATAACTCCCCTACCTCCAATCCCCTCTCTCTCTCTTTGTCCCATCCTTGCTCTACCACTCCCAATACAATGCAGCACCCTCCTCCCACACCTCTCTCACTCTCCCCTACCCCTCCCTCTCTCTGTCTGTCTCTGGACATATCCAGACGATGGTTATCTCCATACGTGTCTGGATGGTGGTTGTGTTCTGGCGCGTCTGGGCAGCGTTTATGTCCGGACAGGAGTTTGTCTCCGGACGTGTCTGGGCGGTGTTTGTCTCTGGGCAGTATTTATAGTATGACCTCTCTATATTATAGTATGAAAATGAATTTCAGCCATTATTTTGTTTCCATCTTCACTGTTATTCTATGCAGAATCATTTTGATAAGAGAGTGTGAATTGTAATTAATGTTCCACCACACGTCTGCCTTCTCTTCCTCTCACCTCTCGCTGCTTTCCCTTCCCCCACCCCTCTTCCCTCCCCCCTCTCAGTATTCCCATCAGTGAAGCGACGGGTGGTATTTGCTAGTAATAATAATGATTTGAAGCCCACACTTTTTACATCGGTCCTGAACATAGACGAATCAGAAATGTTTCTATGATGGAACCAATCTTGGATGGGTTGCTACTCTGACACAGAATACTTGACTGAAGACGTCGGAATTCGTAATTTGTTCAGGGAAGCTGCGATAACTCGCCTCCTCATCATGAAAAATACTGTATGATCTTTAACATCCACCAACAAAAAATGCTGGCAGATGGGTCCTCTGGCTTAATGACCTTCCGATGAACAGTGCACGCATTGTTGCATGCAGAATACCAGGGTGACAGTTTATAGCTGGGTTGAGATTCAAACCAAGGCTGGACAGCTCAGAGGTGAGTGCACAAACCTCTGAGTTATCCCGCCAGCCTCACGTAACAGTAACGTGGCTTTGATTTATGAGTTCAATCACCTTTTCATCTGCTTTCTCCTTTCCAGCTCCTCTTTAGCTCATCTGTTCTTTTGAGCACGATTCATGTGTGACTTTCTTGATTTGTTTGTACTCACCTTTTTGTTCAATTTACATATTCATGTTGTTTGCATTTAGCATCAGGTTTCACTTTGTAATCATTGCTTTACAAGCTCACTATATATTCGATAAAAAATGATTTTAGTCTTAAGTCTGCAATTTTTCAGAATCAAGGAGCCACAGTCATAGGTAACAATGGATTGGAAATACCAGAGGGCATTCAAAACAGCACATTCAAATACCATTCAACATATGAAGGTCACAGTCATGCAAATATTTTTTCGACACCGTTTTATTGCAGCAGATTTTATGCACCCAAGATGTGCAGCTCGACAGATTGATCCCACGTCTAGATGATTAGACAGTCATAAAGATGTATGTATTAACACAAATGAAATCAACTTGGATTTGGCACTCATTAATGATAACCGATATCCACATCTTATTGCTAATAATCGAATGTCACAATTTAGTAAAATTTAAGGAAAAACATCACCGACTGACAAACAGACAGCAAGAGAGCATGATGGGAAATATCAACAGGTTCAGAAGAAACTTTTGAAAGAAACTAACCATAACTGGTGTCATCAATCTTGGCTCATGCAGGTAAACACATTGTGCAAAATACAATATATTTGTGGCAAGATTATTACGAGAATGTCAAACCAGCTTCATTGTATACTTTGAAGACTTTTTCAATGGCGGTGATGTAGGCAGCAGTGCGTAGATCAAGTCCCAAGTTGTACTTCTCAGCAGTCCGCATTATTTGCTTCATGAACGACAATGGAACAGGCAGAGAAGGGTGAGCAAAGAAAACAAAGATGCATGCCAGTCACACAAGTAGAGAAAATGTTTTTTTTTAAATAAATAAAATGTGTTCCCAGTGAAGAGGATTTATGGATGGTGACAAAATTGGTCGCTTGGTGGCTAAGCAGTGTATGAGAATGAATGAGGATGAGTTGCCAAGCTTGGGAGAGAAACAAAAGATTTTCATGTTCATGCCAAAAGAGAAATGACCACAGACTGCAAATGGCACAAGGTGTGACGTTACGTCGACGTAAACCAATGCTAAACACGAGCCAGTGCACAGGAACCTACCCGTGCTGAGCGATCCATGGTGTAAGCCAAGCCTGAGTGCACAATGTCCTTCTCTGAAGCACCCTGAAAATGCAAAACAATGACAGCACAGTGAACACCATGAATACCGTACTCGTGGTGTTGAATGATATCAGCCTTGTTATAACTTAGCCTTGCTTGTATCCACCAGGAAACAGATTCTTTAATCTTCCATACAAAACAAATGTTCGAAATTGCAGTCATAATCTTAATGTATATGTTCTATGAGCAACATTGCAACGATTATTTTATTTAAAATACAATTCTAAGTGTCCAATGTATAACACACTGTTCAGGGAAGCTCCAATGTATAACTCCAAAAAGAAAAACTCCAATTTATAACTCTGAAACGTTTTAGCGCTTTTCAGATAAAACAACAAAATTAGTTAAATTTAGTGTCATTGTTTCCACCATTGTTTTCAGACCAGCATGACATCAAGTTACCACATCTGGTCAAGTACAATATGTGCTATCTGGCACCAGAACGAGCTGAAAGCTTTGAAGGAAAGGCAGCATTACATACAGTAATACCTCACTTTAAGCTCAGGGTGCGTTCCTGGAGAAGAGAACGCAATTCGAAAATGCGCTAAAAGGGGACATTATACCATTATTTATATGGAGAAGTTTCTGGAGAAGAGAGTGCTAATCGAAAAAGTGCTAAAAAGGCATCAGAATACCATTGTTTACATGGAGATGCATTCCTGACAGTTTTATTTCTTACGTATGAGCATCTCCTATGAGGGGTATCTCCCCCTCATATGAGCATCTCCCATCTCCATTGGGGTATCAGTAATAGCTCTAATAATAATCTGGATGGTAAACATATTATTTTGTAAAAAGAACAATTTTTTAATTCTAATAACCTCAGGAAGTATTAACAAAAACATAAAATATGTACAAACATCAATAAAAACAATAATTTCCGTAGCTGCTTCTCTGCTCCTACACATTTCTGCAGTGGGAGACAATGTGGGAGGAGGCTCAATCTGCTGCAAAAAGAAGGTGGAATAAACAGAGATGATTGGCTTAGAGTGTGTGCATACAGTACAAACAATGCCGGCAGGTGTGTTTACTCAGGGAATGCTGTATATTATGGATTTTCTTCAATTTCTTTTGTGAAACTTTTCTCCAGGACAAAGCTCTAAAACGAAGCGGCATTCTATGGGCAGCGTTAAGTTAGGTATTCCTGCATTGGACTTCACCTTCTCAAATCTAGTGACTACTCACCGCAATGCGTGCTTGGAACTCTGCAGTGGGAACGATTGGAATGGTACCATTTTTCTTCCCAAACTTATTCTCCAAACTTTCTTGCACAGACACTGTTGTGACAACACCAAATAAAATTGCTAGATTATGATTACTATATGATGATGATGATAACAATTTAAAACATGTTTACAAAGAGGCCTTCTTTCTTCCATTAGTACAATATAATATCAGCCAAAATAAACTCGAATACCAAACATTGATGTGAAATGTCCCCAATACTTACTCAGAAGGTGGTAGTTTGAATCTCGCTCGTATTTAAAGGTGAGTCGGCCATAGCTAACATGATTTAGATTCTTGAGCCATTCAAAGTAGGAGACAGTTACACCACCAGCATTCAAGTACAGGTCCTGAAAGAAGGAAGGATCAGAGGTGTGTAAAGGGTTGTGGCCACAATAAAGAACACTCCTCAAGTACAAACAGAAATGTTGAGATATTACATTTTTGCATTGTTAGCCCCCGTGGACTTAGTCCGAAATGGGGGCTTATGGATTTGGTCTCGATTTTTGTGTCAATGCGTGTGCGCAACCATATCTCGGACATGTACTGACCGATTTTATCCATACTTGGTACAAAGACAACACATTAGGGTATACATATGCACATCATTTATTATTGAGATCAGATCCAAGATGGCCGATTAACAGCCATTTTAGTTGTAAAAAAAACCCGATGCTGAACACACCCTCAACCATTTCTCAGAGATGCATGGTCCGATTTTATTCAAACTTGGCACAAGCACAGCACATGATGGCATACACGTGCATGTCATTTTATTTTGCAATCTGATCAAAGATGGCCGACTGGTAGCCTGGCGGCCATTTTAGTTGCAAATAAATATGGGGTTGCCCTATAACTTTGTACAGCAAAATTACTAAAACAATGGGGGCTATGACATTTCATGTCTTTTTTCTTGTTTACTTTAGATGTTGCTTGTAAAAAAAATTGGATTCAATGGTATACAGTATATAAATATTTTCAAGTGTTTGTGCGTTTGTACGTTATTCTTTCATGGCCGAACCATAGCACCTGGAGGCCCCAAATTCTGGTTGTAGGTACTTCAGAATCTGGGCAAGGTTTTAAGGTACCAAACGTTCGCCTTGATGTCTGTTTTGAGGCCATTAAAGGCTGCTATATAGTGAATATCAGGATGTGAGGTCAGGCAGTGCTGCTGCCAGGGCCGGCGCCAGACCAGCTACTTGCATCCCCCCCAAAAAATTTCCAACTTAGATTTTTAAAAACAGATGTTTTGTAGAAAAAATAAAAAGCACAAAATTTGAAACTACTAAATTTATTTTATCACAATATTTTGCTTACAGTCAGACAGAGAAAAAAAACAAAAACCAGACAAACCGAGTTAAAAAGGTCGCATAAAAATTTCAATTTCAGACACATCAAAATCTCACTTTGCGTGCCTTTTCCTGTTACTTTCCTGTTATTATTGCTTCTTGAAACAATAATTTGCATAAAGCTGTGACCCTTAAAGGTCAGTAATGCGCCCCTCTGAGGTCTGTGCCCTCGGCGGCTGCCTAGTTGGCCTTATGGTAGCGTTGGCCCTGGCAGCCGCTAGCCTGGAGGAAAAAGGGAACCACCATAAGGCAAAATAAACACAGCTTTTCAATGTCTAACATGTCCTGAAACTACTGGGAAAAGCACTCTCAGCCAGGCAGCACCGGATAGCTCCTGCTAGTTTATTATAAAATAAGTGATCAACATCCAGGGAGTGGGGGCTCCCCAAAAAGGGGTGTGGGAAGAAGGCGGTAATAGTGGAATGCCTGAAATTAAATAA
Organism: Eptatretus burgeri; assembly: GCF_056783735.1. Classification (NCBI taxonomy): domain Eukaryota; kingdom Metazoa; phylum Chordata; class Myxini; order Myxiniformes; family Myxinidae; genus Eptatretus; species Eptatretus burgeri. Next base: position 45,746,248 of record NC_140965.1, read on the forward strand.
GTAAAGAAGAAAATAATTGTGTGGGATTCGATCCCTTCACTTGTGATATATGTTATGTTAATGCAATGTTTAAACATGAAAAAGCAAAGGGAATTTATAAAAAAACAAAAAACAAACGCATAACTATGATGATCATTATAAATATTTTGTACATTATCTTATTGAACATGAAAAATATTGTTATGGCCCAGAGTTCGAGGTTTGCCATGAGAGGAAGCACTGTAGTTTCTCCCGAATACCTGGTCCTGAGACCACTGACCACAAATAACAACGCGGTCCAATGGCTGGAGTTTACACAGTCGTAACCACTTGACTTACGACTACTGGCCTAGCGGTGTTATGCTTCAATGTTTCTGTGATACCTTTCTATTGGCATGGCAACCTAACTAGAGGCCACGCCCTCAGCGTTGTACTTGGTGATCTGCTGCCATCATGTGGTATCTCGAGTGGCGGCCTGCCTCCCATGGACCGGTCTACTGCATACAGTGACCGGTCCATGGTACGGCAGGGCTCGTGGGGACAGGTCCCTCTTATAAGACATGTGGTAATACCACTATGTCTCAGAAGGGGGTCTCCCATTGACACGAGTCCTACCGTCCTCCCCAAAATATCTCCACGGTGCTTGCAACTCACTGCGTGCAGCATGGCCCCCTCAAATCCCTCTCAGGAGAGTCTGTGGTAGTCGACGACGGTCATTCCGTTGGCTACCTCAGACTCCTGACCTGGGTTGGCCTAGCCGTACGTGATTAACCACTGTGTCATTGCGTGCAAGAAGCCACCGGCCCAGCAATCTCAGTGAGCACTGTGCCCTGCACTCTTCTTGGCAGATGGTCTTGCCTGCCATGCCATTTGTGCAGGTTTTTTGACATCAGATCCAAGATGGCCAAATGGCGGCCATTTTAGTTGTAAAAGAAAACAAGAATATATTGTTGCGGTTCTTGGAACTGCATGCATCCAACAGATAGTGGTCCCAAGACAGCTATTCCATTAATATACGTGTAGATACTCCCTTCCCTTTTGTTTAGCGGGACAACAGGGGCGTGCGTTGTGAGGATCTCATAGCGAGGTTTGCTCACATCATTTCTTCATCCTTTCATTTCTAACGTCATTCCTACTCTTCTTTTCTGATTATTCCTGAGGTAAATCTGAGCCACGTGCGCCCTGCACTGTGAGATGGGTCCTCAGCAAAGGCCAAGCAGGCACTACACCCACACCCCTCCGTAGAAAACACAGCCTGCCAAACGCACCTGGAAGGTTGTTGCTTCCAGCCATCATGGCCGGGCCACACAGGGGGTCGGGGCCAATCAGAGCACCCAATTCTGGTGACGACACCGAGTTTCAGGGTGGCCCCCCGCCCCGCGCCGCGGGGCCAATAAAGGTCCGAGCGGATCCTTCTCTCTCTCTCTGTCTATGCCCTGCCTCGCCTCCCGCTCAAGCTGGACTTCGACTCCACCTTCCATCGTCATCACCCCAACTCTGCCTTCTGTCATCGCTGGGCTCCTCCTCCTCTTCTCCATCCACACGACTCTGACTCCACCCTCCCAACTCAAGCCCCTCCTTCATGTCCACGGTCTTGACACGAGCTGCCCGAAGCAGGAGACAATGCACCAGCTGTCAGGGAAATACCGCTCCACAGAGCATTCCCACCAAACATATTGATGGTGCGTTCGGGGACTGCATATCAATTATACAGAGGTACCGAGAGTCCATTGCCTCAACTCCTGTCTTGTTTCAATTCCTCTTCATCGGGTTTTCTTTGTCTGTGTGTGTGTGTCCTGGTGCCTGTCTATACAAGTAAGCCTGCAGAAGATTGTTATTATTATTTTCGGGTTAGGTCTGCTCTGCGTTCGCTTTCATAAGTTGCTTGTTTATTGCTGCACCACACCCTTCTTCCCTATCTTTGTTTGCACACCCCAATAAAACTATTCCATGTACCACATACCTTTCCTCACCCCATTGTAAATAAATCATTATAACAAATGTTCCCAGCTCGTTTTTGTCTTTTCCTTCATTGGTCCAGCATGGTCCGAATCCTAGTTTAGCCAGGACCTTATTCCCAACGATCCATTCCTCTTAGCCGGTACATCCTTGGCAGTGTCACTCGGCTGTATCTGATCCGGTAAATTGATCTGGGCCGGTCGAGTGATCCGGTTCGGACAAGGCTTACTGAGGGCGTGTTCCCCAGTAATTAAATCACGTGGTTATTTTTAGGTAACCGGATTAACTAGACAGAGGACCCTCAGTCATGTGGTTGAGTTATTGGCGTCCACGGTCGGTTAAGCGACCCGCCGCATCACAGAATTATCCGTGTGCGACGGCCGACAATTCCGGGGAGTCTGGTGGGAGCCGAGATAGCTTTCCTACCCAAGCGGTCTTTTCACCCAACCCCCAGCCCACAACAATATATTTTAATTCAATGCAAGTGTAACAAAGTTTCATGATACTAGGAAGTTGTGCAGAAAGCTAAAAAGAGAAATTTGTAATCAGCATTAGCATAAACATGCAATTGGAATAAGGTAACAGTACTGGTAATGAATGATTTTGCCTAACATAAACAATTTATTCAAGAGTCGGGCTGAGTTCTGCAGCTGCCAATTGAGATCTTAGTGTATTTTACTAATCTAAAATGCGCACCGGTATTACAAGGACATCATTGTTGAGGAAAACCTTGTCAGCCTCAGGTGTGGTTGGTCCGTTGGCACCTTCTGCAATGATCTAAAAAGAAAAAGAAAAGAAGAAAAAGTAGGTAGGTCTATACTCCATCTCCTGAAACCCACCCACGTGTGAGATAGCCACCAATAACAGCAACACACACACACACACACACACACACACACACACACACACACACACACACACACTAGATTTCCAATTAAAGAAACAATCAATTTGATAAGTCTGACAAGTGATTGCATGTTTAACAAAACTCATATTTCTACAATAGTGTGGTTTCAACGACCACAATTATCACTGTCATATGAAAGCTTCCTTCATATCATTGACATTGCATATCCAATGGTTCTCAAGTTATCATGGCAACAACAACAAAAAAAATGATGGGCAGACATCCCATAAATATAATGCCTTTCGCCTTCAGCTGTGGAGGCATAACAAATACTGTACTCCAACTTATTCTGAAAATAAATAAAATAATAATAACATGGTAAAGAAGGTGCCAGATCTATGAGCAGGGGTTCACACAGTTTTTATTTTTTTTTATTAGGATCTCCATTGAGTACCGGCAGAAATGGTTTTGTACTCACGAAAAAAAAAAATTGTGCCACTCCGATTTTTGGTCTGCTTTACCAACAGCCACTGATTTTTAAAGTGGTTCTCAGCTTTGTATGCATCTTACTCCTCTGCAAGCGCTCTCTCAGAACATCCGTTCCAGACAAAATGTTAGCAAGCCACTCTGTTTTTTTTGTAGTTCCGGGCGCTCCTGAACCTCCTCTTCCTTCTTGTTCGTGTGTTCTCCTTAAATCAATTTTTTGTCTTATAAGTTATAAACTTACAATGGAACTTGTAAATTATAATGTTATCATTTATTAACTTAATTTTGTACATTTTAATTTTGAAATTACAGTGCAGTACAGTACTGTATATCAGAATTGTCACAGAAGAATCTTACCTACACATTTTTTTTTTACCATCCCTAAGTGTACTTGCGCACCAGTTATGTGAACCTCTGTCTATGTGACCACAGCTCACCAAAGTCAAAATCAGATGCATTTCTGTCAAGTAACATGAATGGTCTGCAATAGGATTTTGAAATAAGGTTGCAAACCCTTGACCTTTAACCTTTGATGATATAGTTTTTTGAATTCTAAACATCACTCCTGCTCATCCATCCCCCCACCCCAACCCATGTCAACATGAGATGCTCAGAGCTATAGTTTGGTCAATTTAAACGGTTTGTCAAGTGAAGGTCTCATGACCCTTGACCTGTGACCCTGTCATCTTGTACTTCATATCATTCCTCTACTTGCAATTGGAAATCCACTCACCAATCCATGTCAACATCAGATTATCCTATCAGGAGTTATGGTCAATTCTATCATTTTCAGCTGAAGCTCACATGACCTTTGATCCCAAAATATAATCAGTTCATCTTTGTATCATAGTGCATACTTCTACCAAGTTTGATCAAAACAAAAATCTGCTACTTTCAGCTTAAGGTCACTTTACCTTTGATATTTGACCCCAACATATAATCAGTTAATATTTGCATCACAGTAATAATTGTACCAGGTTTGGTCAAAATTCCTTCAGTGGTTCACAAGTTGCCGTGGCAACGAAAAACTGCTACCCACGCACACACAGCCGAATGGATGGACAGCCCCACAAAAATACCTTCGGCAGTGGAGGCATTAAAAGAACAGTGTATTGATTATCATTGTTAAGAGTGCGTGTGCACACAAAACAAAACGCATGACAATGTAAACAATAAAACATTGGTAGTGACCTTCATCTCAAGCACAATTATTGCTTTTCAGCACTTATTTGCATTCTTTAAGAAAATTAATCACTTATTCATCATACCTATCATATGATACTATACATATTAAGAGTGTTTTGTATATTTTGCAGAAAAGAAGAAGTAATTGGGCATACAATTTTCACGGATTGGCATATAACATTAGGAAAATTACATTTACATACGTTATCAAAATTTGGCAAACCAAATTAGAGTTTTAGGGTTAGTGTTAGACTCCACTCTGTGCAAGATAGTTCCATACCCAACCACCAAGCAGGATGTGGCAGCAACCCTCTCCCAATCTAGAGAAAACAAGCAACTGGTCATCTAGCTGAAACATGTCCTTGAGTGCAAGAAGACCCACATTCTCACTTTATCTCTCCATTAAGAATGACAGGCATATCCCCCCCCCTCCAATTTTTTTATTTCTGTGGTCAGCCTTATGTACAATCTCTGGAACTTCTGAACCTCACTCTTTGCTATAAGGGCATAAGACGATGGTGAAGAAATCAAAAGAACATTTGGCATTGAGATACCTTGGCTTTGACCTTGTGCGCATTGTGCCGAGTCAGCTGCTTCTCACCGGCTGCTGGGATGAGAATATCACATGGTGCTTCCAGAATATTGTGGTCATTGTAGGGCTGAGCCATAGGAAAACCCACAATGGTCTTGTGTTCCTGAAAAGGCATACACCATGCTGCATTGTATTATGCTTCGCACGTGTCTCGTTTATTGCCTTATGGATTCCGATAAAGTTAATCACTGAATCTCGATTTTCTCAACCTCTTTGGTTACACCTCCTGTCATTTATATTGTACAAGTTTGTACTTTCATTGTGTAGTCGAATAATCCAGCTTATAATATAACCGCAATGTTTCCGCGATGGTAGTGAATGCTCATATAAAAGCAGCATTTGAAAATAGAGATGTGAGGGGAAAAAAAATCATGCTTTGGGCACATTTACTTCTCACAAACTTCATTACAGTAACATTGTTGACTAGATCCCACCTCTCTTCCCAGGGATATTTTGTAGATTGTGATTCCCACTTTTCCATTCCTATTCTAGCCTGAACCTCTTTCATTTTTCTCTTCCTTCTTTCCCAATTGCTCTGCCCTACTTGTTCTTCCACACCCCTCAATCCTTTTACCTTCTCTGTTCTCAATTTATTTTTTCTCCTGCACTCTAGCTATATTTAACCCTGTTAATCATCCTTGTTTTGTTTTTTTGTTGTTGTGCAAGCTCACAAATATGCAGATGCAATAACCATGAAGGTATTGGTTGAATAAAGAAGCTCTTTGAGTGGGAAAAAAGAGAACCTGCTCAGCCGCTGCACATGTGCTAAAAATGTAGTTTCCATACAAAAGGATGTAATAAATTGCATTTGAAGAAACAATGCAAGTAAAACATTCAAAAGAAAAATCACAGATCAACAGTCTTGAAAACCCACCCAACTTTCAATACAATACAAACAATTCAATACATCATGTATTACAATATAATGCCTAAGCTTCCACCACCAAATAAAATGTTACTATTTTAATTTGTAGCAAAGAGAACGATGTATTTTTCCATTTTTATTTCACAGGCGTCCATGAACAGTGTGCAAAATATTTCCATCAATAAAGAGTCAGGGGGGGGGGGGCGGGGGGGAGGAGGCAAACCATCCATCCTATTAAATAAAAAAAAATAATGTATGTGCGTACAGTGCCTTCAGGAAGTATTCACACCCCTTCACTTTTTCACATTTTGTTGTTACAGCATGAATTTAAAATGAATTTCATTAAATTTTTTTGTCACTGATCTGCATATTATACCCCAAAATGTCAAAGTGGAATTTTTTATTTTTGAATTTTTTACAAATTAATGAAAAATGAAAAACTGAAATGTCTTAAGTCAAGAAGTATTTAACCCCTTTGCGATGACACTCCAAATTGAGCTCAGGTGCATCCAATTTCATTTGACCATCCTTGAGATGTCTCTACAACTTGATTGGAGTCCACCTGTGGCCATTTCAATTGATTGGACATGATTTATAAAGAAACACACCTTTCTATATCAGGTCCCACAGTTGACAGTGCATGTCAGAGCAGAAACTCTCCCATGAAGTCCAAGTAAATGTCCATAGAACTCCGAGATGGAATTGTGAGGAGGCATTGATCTGGGGAAGGGTATAAAACAATTTCTTGAGTGTTGAAAGTTCCCAAGAGCACAGTGAGCTCCATCCTTAGGAAATGGAAAGAATATGGAATGACCCAAACTCTTCCTAGAGCTGGCTGTCTGACCAAACTGAGCAACTAGACAAGAAGTACCTCAGTCAGGAAGGTGACCAAGAACCCAATGACCACTCAGAGTTCCTTGGCTGAGATGGGAGGACCTGCCGGAAGGACAACAGTCTCTGCAACACTTTACAAATCTAAGCTTTATGAGAGAGTGGCAGATGGAAGCCACTCTTGAGAACAACACACATGACAGCATGCCTGGAGTTTGCAAGAAGGCACACGAAAGACTCTGAGAGCATGAGGCAAAATATTCTGTGGTCTGATGAGACAAAAATTGAACTATTTGACCTCAATGCAAAGCGCTATGTCTGGTGGAAACTGAACACAGCTCATCACCCATCTAACACCATCTCTTCCATGAAGTATGGTGGTGGCAGCATCATGCTATGTGGATGCTTTTCAGCGGCAGGGACTGGGAGACTTGTAAGGACAAAGGGACCAATGAATGGAGTCAAATACAGGCAAATCCTTGAGGAGAACCTGCTTCAGAGTGCAAAAGACCTGAGACTGTGGCAAAGATTTACATTCCAACAGGACAATGACTCAAAGCATACAGCAAATAGCAACACTGGAACTGGTTTCAGAACAAGAACATGAAAATCCTTGAGTGGCCCAGTCAAAGGCCAGACTTGAATCCCATTGAGGATCTAAATATTTAATCCATTTTAAATTCAGGCTGTAACACAACAAATTGTGAAAAAGTCAAGGGGTATGAATACTTTCTGAAGACACTGTATGCTCACCCAGCCTTTGAAAAAGAAACAAGAAAGCATCTCAAAATGCGAAGATCATCCACATCCGCTTTGTACTCAAACTACACTCGATGAAAACAACAGCTCAAAAACTAATAAAGAAGTAAAACGTATTCATTAGTGTTCTCCATATTCCTTTAACTTGCATGTTTATTGTACCAACATCTTATGAAATGCTTTGAAAGTCCACTTTTAACATTATTATTAGTTCCTTCATTACGTATGCATCACCTGCACCAAAATGTCCCCCTCCTTGTCTGCTGTTCATTATTTTATTTCTAATTACCTATGGCTGCTTTGTTTTCATAATTTAACATGAAAAGCTCTCAAAATTATGGACAATGTTCAAAGCAGCAGCAATGGTAGCAAATGCACATCAGAACCAGTTTGTTACCAGTTTGTAGTCCTCCAGTTCCTTGGGGTCAATGCCTCCAGTGTTGTAAATTGCACCATCAATCTCACCAACGCCCACACAACGTGCGCCATAGCGATGTAGGTATCGCATTGTGTGCAGTCCCACATTTCCAAAACCCTGATAAAGACGCAAAAGAGAATGTGCATCGCAAGAAGCTTTACACGATACAGTAACATTACCTAAACCCCCCAAAAATGTATTCACTCAATCTATAAGGTAGCCTGACCTGGATTACAAATGTTTTATCTTTCAGGCCTGGTGTGAGTCCAATGGAACTCATGTATGTTGCCTCGTTGATGAAATTCTCAATGCCATGGAAGACTCCACGACCCGTGGCAGAGATGCGGCCATGAATGCCACCCTGGCTAATAGGCTTGCCAGTGACACAGGCATTGGCATTAATTTCCTATGGGGCACAAAGAGAAACTTGGTTTATAAAACTAAGAAAGCCACTGCTTGAATCTGCAGTGAGAAACTTATCCATTTTAATATATAATCACACATTTGGCAATTATGAAATAGGTCACTGCGAAAAACAGTGATACATCTCAATATGAGTACAAATAACTCGAAAAAGAAGAGTTGTTCTTGCAGCTTTGAAAATGACTGTTGGTGGAAGAATTAAAAATGACAAAAAAACACTTTGGTAATTCAACAACTTACTTGTAGCATTATTTATTGGTGGTTTATTAAAATGAAGATTACACAGTGCAGCAATTAATCTCTTGTGGCGTACCGAGTGACCCATTGTATTGGCATAAGTGTCAGCAATCCAAGACATTTCACGCTCGCCTGTGCTCATGTCTGGGGCAGGGACATCAATGCCCGGTCCTGTAACATGCCAAGAGTCATCTTATTGTTAAAAGGCTACCAAGATAACCAACATGCATGCAAGAAACAGCTCTCTTCAACAATATACAAGGAGGTTGATAGTGGAAATGACCACAATGGCTGGTATCAGAACTTCAAACTAGGCTATTTTATAATGAAGGTCTCTCTCAACTAATTTTGAGTGATGTTTGGTGTTTCGCAAACTCATCATGCTTGCCAATTGCGGGTTGGTGAGAGTGAGCGACCATAGGAATCGAGGAGAAAGAAGCAAGTCTTTAACCAATTGATCATACAGTTAGCTTAATATGGACCACCTGTTACCACAATGACAACAGGAAATTTCATAGAACAGATTTCACAAAATACCATAAAATATCCATTGCTGTTTGCTAAATGCCACCGATCATGGATGAGTAGCATGTGCACATTGTAGCCCCAGAAGAAAAGGTAACCGTGGATGGTCTTTGATGTATCATTAAATGATGCACTGCAGTTGCTTGATGCTGGGCAGGGAAGATTTGTGAAATAACTTTCATGTTCTATAAAGCAGTTCTACATAATACAGGACTGACAGATCTGAAGCATCTCTTCCTTGTTCAGGTAGCAAAGCAACATTGCAATGAGAACTTGATCTGTTACAATGACTTGGTAGTTATGTGATGTCACCTGTCTCTGCAGTGGGAAGACAAGGTCAAAATCATATCAGACTAAACAGCATGTTCCAGACAATGCAACCACTCTCAGCAGACAGCGTCAATGGAATGATGTTTTGTGGAGTTATTTTTTTTTTTGAAAACAGAGTCAAGGCTCGTGGAAGAGCAAGAACACAGAACGGATCAGGACACAACTTACCAAAAGGAACTACAGAAAGAGAAAGGGAAAATGCCAACAGCAGGTCCGAGAGAGAAAACAGATGGAGACGGACAAACAAGGAATGTGGGTAGTTGAATGGTTACGAGATCTTAGTCACACTGAAATACTTCCATCAGTTGTAAATTGAGTGAAAAATGATTCATCGTAAATGTTGTAAATGCATCACACAACCCTCCTCTATTAGTCAGTTCTCTGATGACAATTCTACAAACAATAACGCAGACAGATGTTGTGGTGCATCACACTAATGAAGCTTGCAAATAGCTAAGTTGTGACTAATGTCCAAAATGTGCAACTCCCAGCACATCGAGTGAAAACAGTTGTCTTGTCTTTTATTGAAATATTCGGTGATTTATGCCAATGTAGCACAAATTTTAGCTTTGGGTAACAGTGGGGATGGTCCTGCCAGGTATGATGCAAAACTGTATCCAGTGCTGTTGACACCAAAAAAAAAGAAGAAATAAAGATCACACTTGAAGAAGGATGCAGGAAACCATATCAACTAATCTTCCATATTGAGGGCTAACAAGTTTAACAAGTGAACTACAAACATCATTAGAAACCCCTTTGCTTCAGAAAAGAGGTTTCACATCTTGCAGCATGGGTAGTAAGGCATTCCAAGTTGCCAACCATAAAAATTCTCCCATGAGAAAAATAAGATTTATATTTGCAATTAAGAACAATGTTGTGATCATGTAATGTGGAAAACATGAAGAGGAAAATGAGGATGACAGTCTGTGCATATTGGCATTACAAGAAGCATATTTGAAAGAAACAGGTGAGTTCCACACTGATGATGTAAAAGTAAACTAGAATGGCATGCTGTAGAGCGCATACCTCCGCCAGGCTGAACAGTTTACGTTTTGCATCCCACTGATAAACCGGATCTGCATCGGGACCTCAACCAAAATCTAATCAGCTTGTTCTCACCTACCGAACCCATCCACCAAGTTTTGTCATAACCCAAACTCTAACTTTTTGAAATATTGTGTTATACTGTATATTACACTGGTCAACAATTTTTTACTTTCTGAATGTTGTCTAGATTTCTACAAGTGAATTAGGGTATTCTGGCACTGCTGAATCAGGAAATGGCATCCGTTTCTCTCCATCAGGTCAGGTTTTTGTGCTAAGTTGATTTGAAAAAATCAGATCTTGTGACAAAATCAATTACATTTTTGTGGCATTATCAGCTGATTTTTGTCAACACATATCATCCTAAACATGTTTTTAAGAAAAAAAATGTTTTGCCAACAACATTTATTGATTACATGATAGAAACATGGATTACTGTCATCTGAATGGTGGGCATTGATAAAGGTAAGTACAAGTAAATTGCATGTTGCGTCACCACTGTTCAAACTTCAGGGCTTGAACTTCCGTTTCTTTGAACTCCTAGAATGTTCAGCGGCAGGGAGGTCTCTCTTCAGATTCCAACAGTAGTCAGCCATCATGACTGCGTCCCAGCGACCCTGATACCTGGTCTCCATTTCCTTCATGTCCTGATGGAATCTCTCCCCCTGCTCGTCACTCATTGAACCCAGGTTCTCAGGAAACCGGTTCATATGTGAAAATAGGTTGTGAAAATCTTGATGCTCATGTTGCAGCCCAGGTTTCCGAAAGCAGTCAGCATGTTGTTGACAAGTTCTGCGTAGTTTCTGGCCTTATTGTTGCCAAGAAAGTTCTTCACTACCAAAACAAATGTCTTCCACGCTTCCAGTTCCACTTCGTTCATTGAGTTTTTGAACTCTGGATCTCTGATGAGCTGACGGATCTGAGAACCATCAAAGATGCCAGCTTTCAACTTCTCCATGGTCAATCCTGGAAAAGCCTGGCACAAGTAAGTGAAGCAGTCACCATCTTTGTCCAGAGCCTTGGTGAACTGCTTGATTAAGCCGAGCTTGATGTGCAGCGGTGGGAAGAGTATTCTGTCTCTGTCCACCAGAGGGTCGTTGATGACGTTCCTTTCTTTGCATGGCACCAATTCCTCCCGCACAGGCCAGTCCTTCTTCGTGTAATGCTGAGCACGGTCCCTACTATACCACATGCACAGAAAACATGGGTACTTGGTGAAGCCAGACTGTTGTCCAAACAAAAAGTTCACCATCTTCAGGTCAACACAAATAAACCACTTATGCTGATCATAACCAATTTTCTCCAGCACATACTTCACCGCTTCATACTTCTCCTTCAGTGTAGTCGAGTGAGCGATGGGTACAGAGGCAAACTGGTTGCCGTTGTGTAGCAGAACACATTTCAGTGATCGCTTGCTGCTGTCAATGAACAGTCTCCAATCTTTGGGTTCGTACTGTGGCACTCCAAGCTTGAGCAGAAGCGCATGTCATAAATTGGCGCATGTAGGTATTGTACATTCTTCAGAGTTCGTTATTTCAAGAAATACAACTTTTTTGTATCACATTATTACAAAATCTGCCCCATTAACTTTAGTTTTGATCCACGAACTTTATGCTTTGCCTCACCAATTTTTGGAAGATTTTGAGGTTTTATGACTTCAAACTGATCCCTTTTCGACATAATCACCTAGAACTATCGTACCTGAATACTTCTTGTCATTAAAATAATTATTTCCAATCAAAACAATTATTTGACATGACATTTTACCCCCACCAACTTCTTCTAAAATGCTCCACACATGCGTACATGTGAACAAAAATGTAAAAAACGACATGTGGCCATATCTCAAAAACTTGACCTGATTGAACAAAACTAATGTGAGTTTTGGATTCAGCGCATCAGATTCGTCCTAAATCAGCTTAAAAAAATGCAGACAACAAATTTGTTGTTGACCAGTGTTATCATTGGCCTGATCTCTCAATGGTGATGAATCACTTTAAAAATTATAGTATCCGGATCCGAATCTTCACGAAAATTTCAAATTTGTCTTTGACACACCCAACCTGTCCACCAAGTTTCATCCAAATCTGTCCATAACTTTTTGACATATCCTGCTCACAAACAAACAAACAAACAAGCAGTCATAGACTGGTACTTACGAAATCGTCAACTTGACCTCTGACCTTGTCTAATAAAAGCTGTCTCTAGAGAAGGTAGCGATGCAAACCAGAAGTTTATACGATGATTCTGTACCAAACCATCAAAAATCGAATGTTTTGGATGCTTGACCTCACTGTGACCTTGACCTTTGACCGATTTTGACCAAAATCTAATCAGCGCTAGCCATCACCCTCCTGAATCACGTGGTGTAATTTGACATTGGTAGCTTCTTCCGTTCCCGAGTTATCGTGCCTACAAACAAACACACAAACAAGCAGTCATAGACTGGTACTTACGAAATCGTCAACTTGACCTCTGACCTTGTCCAATAAAAGCTGTCTCTAGAGAAGGTAGCAACGCAAACCAGAAGTTTCTACGATGATTCTGTACCAAACCATCAAAAATCGAATGTTTGACCTCACTGTGACCTTGACCTTTGACCAAAATCTAATCAGCACTAGCCATCGCCCTCCTGAATCACGTGGTCTAATTTGACATTGGTCACTTCTTCCGTTCTCGAGTTATCGTGCCTACACACACACACACACACACACACACACACCCACACACAGACACACACACACACACACACACACACACACACACACACACACACACACACACACACACACACACACACACACACACACACACACACACACACACACACGACGGAAATCATCAATATACTTGCGAAATGTTTAGATTTCGTAAGTAATAAACAGGGGTGAATGCACAACCTCAAATCCACAAGTGGTGGCCATGGTAATTATGCTGAAGGAACCAAAAGTCAGAGAAGTGAAGCGATTTTGAAAGATAAAAAAGCAGAAATATTTATGTTCAAAAAAGTGAGATGTATTGACAGGGTGATGCTGGTCATAGTATAAGCTGAATCTGTGATTAACGTTGTCATTCAAGTCTACCTGCTTCTACTGATTACATTGATTTAATAGATGGACAAAGTTGACAACCAGGTGGAATAGTTGATAGATGGAAAGGGAATGACTATATAGTGGTGATGTGAGATTGTAATGTTGGCCCATTCCACAGCAAGTGGTCCTGAAATATTCACATTATAAAAATATTTACCTGCATCACCAAAGGTGAAGGACGTTATGTTTTCACACTTTTCTGTCTGTCTGTTTGTTACTTACGAAATCTAAAGATTTGTCTGTGTGCAGGATATCTCAAAAAGTTGTGGATGGATTCAGATGAAATTTTGTGGACAGGTTAGGTGTGTGACAAGGACAAACTGATTATATTTTGGTGAAGATCTGGATCCGATCAGGCACTAGAATTTTTTTAAGTGATTCTTCACTTTTGAGAGATAGGGCCAAAAACGATATATAGCATGATATCTCAAAAAGTTGTGGACAGATTCAGACGAAACTTGGTGGCAATGTTGGATGTGTGACAAGAAAGAATCAATTAGATTTTGGTGAATATCCAAATCCACATCTGGATCACACAATTTTTAAGTCATTCTTCACCATTGTGTGGCAGAGGTATACGCTCTACCAAGTGCCCTTCTAGTTTAATCTTCATCTCTCTTTCTCTTGTTTTCACTGTTCACAGATACATGTGTAAATTTCAGTTGTATTCAATTGAGCATTCCTTTTTGATACCCTGTGAAATACCTCCAAACTCTATAATGGCTAGTTTTCATATAATATGCTATTCTTGTTGCATGAATAGGTAAAACAAAATAATTAAACAACATTTTTTTTCTCATAGGTACTTTCAACAAAAGTCATGAAAGCAATAACTTCTTACTCAGAAAGTTAACTCCAAATGTGTGGCAAGCAATGTAACACATGCAACCAAAAAAAGTGAAATAACACTTTCCTATCCTTTTGAAAATTATTACTATTCCAAACTATTTACAATTGAAAAGTACCACAATGTTTCGAGTAAAGTAGAGGATAACGCTAAAAATTTAGTGTTTCAGAATCATATCCATGCATAAAAGTGTAACACATAAAAGTGTAACACATAATGTAATGTCACATGGACGGAAACCTCCTGATAGAATACAACCATACCTATGTTTTTACTGTCTACGCTGAAGCCACTGAGACTTCAAGGATAGCCAAACAATCACTGTTTCTCACAAGCCAGCGCAGAGTGGTTGTTGTCGGCCTGTGGTCTTTAGAAGCCTATTACCACACTGGTTAGAAAAAAGGATTACAGTAAATTTAACCCTCCAGGATTCCCAAATGAACCTGATCATTTATATGATGAAAATATATGGTATTCATAGAATACATACCCTGCACAGTCTTGAGAAGAACTTGGTGCGAGCCAACTCTTTTGTTTAAGGTTTGTTTGTTTGTTTTTTTATCCAATATGGCTGCTAGACCATGTGACTGAAGACGTCATCTTTACCATGTGTAGTTGATCAGTGAGTTAAATTTTGGATTGATCGGTTAGGCAGTCTCTCCTAAGAAGATTTTCAAAGACTTCCCCTTTGATCCAATATGACTGTCAGACCACATGACACATGATGGTCATCTTTGTGAAAATCCTGTTCAAATTTCAAGTAAATCAGATGAAAATTGACAATTTTAGAAATCTGGCCTAAGTTGACCTCAAAAATAATTGGTGGTTGAATTCAGTGAGCTGATATGAAAATCCTGTTCAAATCTCATGTAAATCGAATGAAAATTGTCAATTTGAGAAATTATTATGTGAGCACGAGGCAAGCCGTTCCTTAAAAGGAAATAAAAAAATTATTGCACATGACATGCTCCAGTGCCTTCAGAAAGTATTCACACCCCTTGACTTTTTCACATTTTGTTGTATCACAGCCTGAATTTTAAATGAATTAAGTTGAGATTTTTTTTGTCACTCATCCACACAAAATACCCGATAATATCAAAATGGAATTTTCTAATTTTTTTTACAAATTAATTAAAAATGAAAAGTTGAAATGTGTTGAGTCAAAAAGTATTCAACCTCTTTGCTGTGCATCAGGTGCGTCCAATTTCCTTTCATCATCCTTGAAATGTCTTTACAACTTGAGTGAGTCCACCTGTGGCCAATTCAAGTGATTGGACATTATTTAGAAAGAAACACACCTTTCTATATAAGGTCCCACAATTAACAGTACATGTCAGAGCAGAAACTCTCCCATGAGGTCCAAGGAACTGTCCATAGAACTTTGAGTTAGAATTGAGAGGAGGCATAGATCTGCAGAAGGGTATACAACAATTTCTAGAGTGTTGAAAGTTTCCAAGAGCACAATGAGTTCTATCATTAGGAAATGGAAAGAATATGGAACTACCCAGACTCTTCCTAGAGCTGGCCGTCCGACCAAACTGGGCAACCAGGCAAGCAGGATCTTGATCAGGTAAATGACCAAGAACCCAATGACCACTCTGACAGAATGAGAGTTCCTTGGCTGAGATTAGAGAACCTGCCAGAAGGACAACAGTCTAACCCTAACCCTAACCCGAACAGCACTTCACAAATCTAGGCTTTATGGGAGAGTGGCCAGACGAAAGCCACTCCTTAGAAAAAGACACATGACAGCATGCCTGGAGTTTGCAAAATGGCACATGAAAGACTGAGAGCATGAGGCAAAATATTTTGTGGTGTGATGAGATGAAAATAAAACTCTTTGGCCTGAATGCAAAGCGTTACGTCTGGCAGATACCGAGCACAGCTCATCATGCATCTAACACCATCCCTACTGTGAAGCATGGTGGTGGCAGCATCATGCTATGGGGATGTTTTTCAGCGGCAGAGACTGGGAGACTTGTAAGGATAGAGGGAACAATGAATGGATCCAAATACAGGCAAATCCTTGAGGAGAACCTGCTCAGAGTGCAAAAGACCTTCGGCAGCAGCGAAGATTTACATTCCAACAGGTCGATGGTCCCAAGCATACAGCCAAAGCAACACTGGAATGGCTTCAGAACAAGAACATGAAAGTTTTTGTGTGGCCCAGCCAAAGCTTAAACTTGAATCCCATTGAGAATCTGTGGAAAGACTTTGAAGATTGCTGTTCACCAACGCACCCCATCCAACTTGACAGAGCTTGAGAAAATCTGCAAGGAAGAATGGGAGAACTCCCAAAATCCAGATGTGCAAAGCTGATGCAGACATACCCAAGAAGACTAGAAGCTGTAATCGCTGCCAAAGGCACTTCTACGAAGTATTGACTAAGGGGGCTGATTACTTATGTAAATTAGATGTTTCTGTGTTTCATTTTCAATAATTTTGTAAAAATTCCTCAAAACATGTTTTCACTTTGTCATTATAGGGTATTTTGTATAGATTGGTGACCAACTTTTTTATTGAATCCATTTTAAATTCTGGCTGTAACAACAAAATGTGAAAAAGTCAAGGGGTATGAATACTTTCTGAAGGCACTGGTATACTCATTAATTTGCAATTGGTTACTGGATGTGACACCAATGCAAATTTTTATTATGGATCCAAGGCATCCAAAACCTACATTTATCAAAACAACAGTTTCAAATGGAGCACCTCACCGCTATTACAGCATTTAAATTGCATCAGATGTGGCAATAAATGTGAATTGTTGCTCCTCTGTTGCCGGCTCAATGACAGATGATCCATTTGCATGTTTGCCAACCCCATCCCGACTCTGTTTGGAATCCCGTGTGGGCATGGGCAAATATGCGAGTAAAAACAATTCCCGAACAGAAAACCACAAGACAACATCCTCTTTCCCCGACATGCCACACACATTCAAGCACTCAAACAAGAGCCAGGCAGTGTGAACAACATGCAGTTAGTGCAGAGCAGCTGGGGCACGAATCTGAAGAATGGTAGGGACAAGAAGCTGAAACAGAACACAAACCGTGTTGCCTCATCCCAATCAGGGCAAGAATGGGAGCCAGAAAGTAGCCTAGAGAGTCAGAGTGAGCCAGCGATGAGAGGCACAGTCAGTCCAGAGAGAGAGGAGTGGAGAGGAGAGGCAGAGTCAGTCCAGAGAGAGAAGAGGAGAGGAGAGGCAGAGTCAGTCCAGAGAGAGAGAGAGAGGAGAGGAGAGGAGATGAGAGGAGAGGAGAGGCAGAGTCAGTCCAGAGAGGAGAGGAGAGGAGAGGCAGAGGCAGTCCAGAGAGGAGAGGAGAGGTAGAGTCAGTCCAGAGAGGAGAGGAGAGGCAGAGTCAGTCCAGAGAGTTGAGGAGAGGAGAGGAGAGGCAGAGTCAGTCCAGAGGAGAGGAGAGGAGAGGAGAGGAAGAGTCAGTCCAGAGGAGAGGAGAGGAGAGAAGAGGCAGAGTCAGTCCAGAGGAGAGGAGAGGAGAGAAGAGGCAGAGTCAGTCCAGAGGAGAGGAGAGGAGAGAAGAGGCAGAGTCAGTCCAGAGGAGAGGAGAGGAGAGAAGAGGAGAGGCAGTGTCAGTCCAGAGGAGAGGAGAGGAGAGGCAGAGTCAGTCCACAGAAGAGGAGAGGAGAGGAGAGAGGCAGAGTCAGTCCAGAGGAGAGGAGAGGAGAGGCAGAGTCAGTCCACAGAAGAGGAGAGGAGAGGAGAGAGGCAGAGTCAGTCCAGAGGAGAGGAGAGCAGAGGGAGAGTCAGTCCAGAGGAGAGGAGAGCAGAGGGAGAGTCAGTCCAGAGGAGAGGAGAGCAGAGGGAGAGTCAGTCCAGAGGAGAGGAGAGCAGAGGGAGAGTCAGTCCAGAGGAGAGGAGAGCAGAGGGAGAGTCAGTCCAGAGGAGAGGAGAGCAGAGGGAGAGTCAGTCCAGAGGAGAGGAGAGCAGAGGGAGAGTCAGTCCAGAGGAGAGGAGAGCAGAGGGAGAGGAGAGGAGAGGAGAGAAGAGAGGGGAGAGAGGAGAGAGGGCGCGAGAGAGCTATGGCGGGTCCAGGAGAAAGTGCTTCCAGTTGGGGCCAGGGTTTATACTTGAGTTGAAAGCCATGTCATTGTACAGCGAAATTCCAATTCTGGATGTTTTGATGACAACTTTAGTAGATAAACAAGTCTGAAGACGACGATGGTTCACGAGCGGTATTTGACGATGTAGATTGTTTCAGAAGTCAAGGATGAGACAATGTGATAATGTTTGACCAAGTTATAAAAATGATCAACATGATGTGGTACGAATGACAGGTTATTAGCTGCAAAATGTCGAAAACCCGGTTTCGGTCAACAACTTAAAAAATTTGACCTTTGCATTACCTTTAAAGGTCACAAAACAATGTTGTGGACATTAAAATAAGGAAACAGGATACGTGCTATAGCTTATTGGAGTTAGTTCCTCGAAGAAGGTCGAAAACCCGGTTCGATTCCCACAACTTTCAAAATTTGACCTTTGTGAACTTTAAAGGTCAAAGGTCAAGGATTATGACCTTTGGTGCAAAACTTCCTCTGGAAAATTCCAGGAACAATATAACGTCATATAGGCTACATGGCATTTCGCACTCTTCAGATTTTCCATACTTTGATGAAATTAGTGTAAAAACAAACTTGAAGGGAGCGCCACGGGCAAGGTGTTCGAGGTAGAGCAAAATGGTTTCAAGACTTTAGGTGGGGAATGACCTCAAGATTATGCATAAAAAATTGTCATCCTGGCTCTCAAAGTTTGGGTGGTCGTATGATTTTTATGTCAAAATTCGAAATTTTCTAAGTTCGTGACCTTGTGACCTTGACCTTGTGACGAAAATGAAAAATCAAGCTCCGTGGGGCTATGCAGGTGCCATTGGGCTAACCAAATAACGAAACCCCTGCCAGATTCAACAAACCCCCTTGGAGAAGATGCAAATTGAAATCGGGCTACCCCCTAAAAACGCAATTCGCAATTTTATAAGTTTTGACCTTGTGTCCTTGACCTTGGGATGAAAATGAAAAATCGAGCTCTGTGGGGTTATGCAAGTGCCATTGGGCTAACCAAATACCGAAGCCCCTGCCAGATTCGGCAAACTCCTCGGAGAAGAAAAATTTTGATGTCAAAATTAGCAATTTTCTAATTTCGTGACCTTGACCTTGGGACGAAAATGAAAAAAAAAAAAAAATCGAGCTCCGTGGGGCTATACAGGTGCCATTGGGCTAACCAAATACCGAAACCCCTGTCAAATTTGACAAACCCCCTCGGGGAAGATGCAAATTGAAATCGGCTACCCCCTAAAAACACGTTTTTTGGGCGTGGCTCCACCCATAATGGGCGCACCACGCCCATTTTCAGGAAAACACGACTAGATGATGATATAAGCCTCCCACCAAAATTTTATCAGGATCGGATCAAAACCCACGGAGCTATGCTCGGGACAGACAGACAGACACACAACAATAACGAATATCTTCTTCTTCTTCTTCTTTCGGCTGCTCCCGTTTGGGGTTGCCACAGCGGATCATCTGTATGATCTGCACAGTGATTTGGCACATGTTTTACGTCGGATGCCCTTCCTGACGCAACCCTGGTCGCCTCTTACGACCCAGGGATATGGTACACCTATTTTAACCGAGTATACACCGGCCCAGTATACTGGTACTCATTTCGCCGACCTCGGAAGGATGACAGGCTGAGTCAACCCCCTGGTGTATTAATTCAGTGGCCCAACGGGGCTTGAACTCAGGACCTTTTGGATCCCAAGCCGCTGCCCTAACCACTGCGCCAACACCAGGCTATACAACAATAACGAATATAGTGGTCACTTATTTTTTTCGTGAAAATATTTTTTCTTGAACCAATATGCACCACTTCTCCACTCAGTCTGTTCTGCTTTACTCTGACAAAGGCAAACTCCTTATGCGACGTTCTCTCTGTGTTATCCTGACCTTTTGCAGAACATGAAATTATTTTCTAAATTCTTCTCGTCTTGCATTTCTTTTTGGAATCTTCTAGATTGTAACAGAACACAGGAGTTGAAGAGGTTATTAAGGAGCATTGGCAAGAAATAAAGCAAGTCACAACAATAACTGCAATTAACACCAAAGGACAAGTGAAAAGGAAAAAAAGAGTGATGAAAATAAAACATTGTGAAATATACAATAGGATGTTCACATTTACATTGCAAAGAAGAGCAGCGTGCTTGATGGATGACCACACTCTGAAGCATTTATTTTTTCATCGCTGCACCAGAAAAGCATTTTTAGGCAAATAATTTTACGTGCAATTTTTTAAACAGGATCTACAGTAGGTAAGAATGCAATAAATTTTACAATTCAATTGCATTGTTAAGTTTCTTAATTTTAGGTCTGTTGGCTGCTGGTTGCATCACTTTTGGGGGTGCAGCTATGCTGCTGAACCATTCAGCTATTATTATGAAGGTGACAAGTGTTCCCATGCCACATCCAGGCAAGCTGTTAAAGCTCATTAAGTTTGTCTCATTCCCATGTTTTTAATGCTTCCTGCTATCGAGTTGCTCTCATACTTCAGGATGCCATTCCCTCTCAACACAATACTTCCAATATTAGCCATGATGTGGAAAGGTGAGCTTATACTTACCAATGAAACCTTTTTTTGCCAGGTCAATGGTGAAACGTCGAGTTATCTTTTCTAGTTCCAAATCCTGTGGAAGTCAATGTACAATGATCTTGATCAACATACGCAAATAGCTATTGTCAATAGAATGTAAACAATACATGCACAACATTGTATAAAGGTTTCTCACATGACGTCACAAGGTCACGTGCCTTTGTTTA
Organism: Eptatretus burgeri; assembly: GCF_056783735.1. Lineage (NCBI taxonomy): Eukaryota > Metazoa > Chordata > Myxini > Myxiniformes > Myxinidae > Eptatretus > Eptatretus burgeri. The sequence goes on from NC_140965.1 coordinate 45,767,492, forward strand.
TCCGTCATCTTGTAGGTGAAACTTGACTGGCACACAAAGTTTTTTTTGTTGCCCAAAATCACTGTTGCAATTTACAATGCCTAAGACTTGTGCACATGGTTATACTCATCGAAGGTGAGATAAGGCAGGAATCAGTTTCTGTACTGATTCCCAATGGACTCAGTGCCAGAAAAGATGGGTAGCTGCTAAAACATGAAGTTTATTACTGGTCAATATATCAATTAATAACATGCCTTGTACTTGTATAAAACCAACCCTGCCAGCATGCTTGTTTGCATGCAAAACCTCGGTGATGTAATGGTTAGAGCAGCGTTTCTCAACCGGGGGCCCGTGGCCCCCCAAGGGGGCCATCGGCCTTCGACCGGGGGAGCCATGAGCGGACGCCGAAAAACTGCGATTCAGAATGCAGAAGCTTGTAATGTACTATTAAGGTGACGAGTCTCCGGTCATAGTGTCAAAGTAAAAAGGGTAGATGAGTTTAACCACGATTTCAAAAGAGAAGGCGGAGCCCACAGAGCATTCATAGTAAACCAATGCTTACAAAAACGTTATAATTTTGTTTTTTTTCAATTTTTTTCTCAGATGTCGAAGGTTCGAAAATGGAATGACAGCGATGTCAAGTTTGGATTCACGAATGTCAGTCGAGATGGCGTGGACTGCGCGCAATGTCTGCACTGCTCGGTCGTGATGTCAAATGCGTCACTACGTCCTTCCAAACTTTCAAACCATCGCGACAAGATGCATCCCAAGATGCAAGATGACTCTTTTTTTTTTTTTAAGCTAATGGACTCAGTTGGCAGAATTTCAAGCACATTTGTACTGATGGTGCCCCAGCGATGGTCGGCGTCAGAGGAGGGTTTGTCACACTTGTGAAGAACGAATGGCCCCATGTGACGTCCTCCCACTGTTCGCTACACCAATATGCTCTTGCGTCAAAGACTCTTCCACCTCGTTTGCTGGAAGTCATGGACGTCGTGGTCAAAGTGATCAACTTCATTCGTGCGAAGGCCAAAAATCATAGGCTCTTCCAACTCCTGGCCAACGAAATGGGAGCGGAACATGTTGGATTTCTGTTCCACACCAAAGTCCGTTGGCTATCGAGGGGGAAATGCCTCTCTCGGCTGTATGAACTCCGGGTTGAGGTGGAAATCTTCCTGCGAGACAATGAAAACAACCTCCATATCCACTTCGACAATGAAGAGTTCATCATAATGCTCGCCTACCTGGCCGATATATTCGGCCGACTCAACGAAATGAACCAGTCCTTGCAAGGCCGTGATGTGACAGTCAGTGACGTTCAAGACAAGCTTGCCAGACTGTCTGCTAGAATGGAAGTCTGGCAGGCACGAATCAAGGCCGGGTCCACTGCCTCGTTTCCTTTATTGGACGAGCACCTGCAGACGCAGAGGATTGAGCTTTATCGGCATTAAATATTGCATCACTAGACATCTCGACAATCTCTCCGCTGAGTTCAAATCGTATTTCGACGATGCACCGTTGGAAGTTCCGTGGCACAAAGACCCAATTAACGCTAAAATTGAACCTACTGAAGACGAAGCAGAGGAGCTGGCAGAGTTGAAGGTTTCAAAAGCAATGAAGCTGGTCTTCAGTAACAAAGAAGACCACTCCACCTTCTGGATGTCTGTTCAGGATGCGTATCCACTACTCATCAAGAAGGCATCTGTAATGCTCATTCAATTCGCCACAACATATCTTTGCGAAACTGGATTTTCTGACCTTGCAACCATTAAAACGAAGTCTAGAAACCGTCTTGACGTTGGGAACGATATTCGCCTTGCTGTGTCCAAGACGGAGCCGGACATAAGAGGCCTCGTCAGACAAGCCCAACAGCAAGTGTCTCATTGATTGTATTGTTTAGAAAAATGTTTACTTTGATTTATCTTTTAAGACTGAGTAAATAAATTTCATAAAACGAAATCTGCATCTTTTATTGAAGGGCAGGGGACCACGAATGTTAAGCGACTCGGTAGGGGGGCCATGGGCCATCAAAGGTTGAGAAACGCTGGGTTAGAGCATGTGCTCTGAGTGGGAAGTTGGTGGTTCAAACCCCAGAAAGGTTGTAACAAAGATTAAAAAAATAAGAGTGCTGCTTCTTTGCTTGGAGCTCAGCATTTAAAAGGATAGAATGCAGACAAACAACTGTCGTTTTTTTTTTTTTGTATATATTGTCAAAGCTTATATGAGAGCTAACACACTGCGCAGCAAGGAGGGCATGAGACAGGAGAGGTGAGAGAGGGAAGGACAAATCAGTGGAGAACAGAGACATTAGGAGATCTGTGGAAGGGAGAGGAATGGGGTGGGGATCATGGGGGTATACAAGATGGACATTACAGGGACTTTCAGGAAGGAAGGCAGGGAATTTGAAGGAGGTGGTTTTGGGGTGGATTAATGGGGGTAGAAAAGATCGAGGTTTTGGATGGGGGAAGATAAGAGGTGGTGGTGAACAGCTGTTTTGAAGGCCTGGAGGGAAGAATGGGATTGAACATAGTGTGTGAGTTTATTCCAAAGGTGGAAAAAAAGACGAATAAAAGAGTGAAGGTGAGCAGTGATTCGTGATTTTGGCAGTTTTACCACAAGGGGGTTGCTGGTGGACCTTGAGCACCCTGTGGAAATATGGGGGAGGGGGGGGGAAATCGCAGAGAGAGCGGGGGGGGGGAAATCGCAGAGAGAGCAGGGGGGGCGAGACCGGAGAGGAGACGGTAGAAGACAGAAAGACCACCGACCTGCCTGCGGTGATAGAGTGAGACTCAGCCTCACCACGGAAGATACCAATTATCCTCAATGCCTTGGTTTCCACAGTGTGAAGCCGAGAAAGGTGAGAGGCAGGAGCACCAGCCCAGAGGGGAGAGAAGTACTCCATTAGGCTGCGGACGAAAGCTTTGTATGTGGTGAGGAGCTCAGGTGGGCTGAGGAAGGACTTTGCACGATGGACAATTCCCAGTTGGCGACTGGCTTTGGAGGCCAGGTTGGAAATGTGGCTTTCCCAGGAAAGATCATGGCAGATTGTGAGACCCAGAAGCTTGAATGAAAGGACTTCTTCGAGCAGATTGTTGAGAAAGTAGATGGCGGGGGGGGGGGGGGAGTTCCAGATGGTCCTTTTGGAGAGACACAGTGAGAGTGTGAGATTTGTCAGGATTGAGAGACATGTTCCACGTGTTGGACCAGTTTATGATTTTACCCAGATCTGCAGAGAGCGAAGAAGCTGCTGCTTGCCGGTCTGAGGGATGACATATGGTACGGCAGAGGGTGGTCATCAGCAAAGAGATAAAGAGGATTTTCCAGAGAGTCGGAGAGATCGTTGATGAAAACCATAAAAAGAACAGGGCCCAGAACGCTACCTTGAGGAACTCCAGCCTGGACAGGAAGAGGGGATGAGAGAACTCCATTTAGGGCCACACTTTGGCTGTGACAGGAGTGGAAGTCTGCGAGCCATTCGTGGAGATGGCCTTGGATACCATAGGAAGAGAGTTTGGTGAGCAGGGCAGGGTGCCAGACCGGATCAAAAGCACGCAATATGTCGAGAGATATGGCTATGATTTCATGTCTGGCATTGAGTACCTCTATCCATTGTTGGGAGAGCAGAAGCAGCAGCATATCCAGGGTAGAGTGACCTGGTCTGAAACCAAATTGATGAACGGAAATGAGGAAGGAGTTAGTGTCTGAAGCGATGATGGATTCCATAACCTTGGTGATGATTGTGAGAAGGCTGATTGATCTGCAGGTGCAGGTATCTGTTTTTGCACCTTTTTTATGCTGGGCGGTAATGTTTGCTCATTTTTCCAAGCAGATGGCAGATGACCTTGAGCAAATGAGAGGGTGAATAGAACAGAGAGAGGGTGAGCAAGAGCAGAGGAGCAGGTTTTCAGGACACGTGGGCTGATGCTGTCTGGACAGGTTGCAGAATCTGAGTCGAGGTTTGACAGCACGCTCTCCACTTTGTCAGAGGAAAAGGACAAAGTTGGGTACAACTGGGTAAGGTGGGTACAGAAAGCGATGGGTTTCGGACAGAAGATTTCAATGCAAACACTGAGTTTAGGCATTCAGCCTTTTCATGTGTGGTATCAGCAGTGCGACCATTTGAGGTAAGGGAGGAGATGGAGGGATAACATACAGCAGAAACAAAGTTAACTAGATGCCAACAGGATTTGGAGGAGGAAGAGATGTTTGAGAGTTCAGACTTGAGATTAGAAAGATGTTGTTTTCTGACTCTCCTGAGGGTAAACACACACTTGTTCCGAGCTTTATGGAAGGAGCTGAGATCTCCCTCAGTTGGGTTTGCATTCCATGAGGAAAAGGCAAGTTGTTTCAGGACAACTGCCTCACCACAAGCTTCAGTGAGCCAAGGGCGGGAGGAAGGGTAGGACAACTGAAGATGAGAGGGGATAAATCTGTGCATGAGAGAGAGCAAGTTTGCTTTGAAAGAATTCCCAGGATGAGTTGATATTGGAGAAAGTAGCGATGGGAGACCAGTCTCGAAGTTTGATGGCTGCTTGGAGACCCTGCCAGTCGGCCTGAGTGAAATACCAGACTTGACGGTGCTGAGGTGGTTCTCTGATACAGCTAGAGAGATGTCCACTTTGACAAGCACGTGGTCAGAAGAACCGATTAGAGTGGAGGAAGAGCAGCAGATATTTTCAGGGAAATTTGTCAAAATCAGATCTAGAAGAGATGGAGTACTGTTGGTTGAGATCCGGGTCAGGAAGTTGACTGATTGAGTCAGTCCCAATGAGTCTCAGAAGTCTTTTGCTGAAGTGCCATGGCAGGTGAGAGAGGTACCCATGCCCAGCAGACTGGCGTGATGATAATTGAAGTCACGACATATGAGGAAGAGAGAGTTCGGATGAGAGGATAGAAGTTGGTCCATGTTTTCGGATAGTGAGGTGTAAATGGAGTCATTACTGCTTGGTGGACGGTACAGTACACATATAAACATGAGGTGGGTGTGGAGGTAAGCCGTAGCCAGAGGTATTCCTGGGGGTGTGGGGGAGTGAGGGCAGTGCATGGAGAGTGAGGAATGGAGTCTTTGATGAAGAGAGCAACTCCTCCACCAGGACGAGGCTCAGGTCTGTCATACTGGAGGAGGGAGTAACCAGGGAGAGATAATCGGGAGTCAGAGACGTCTTGAGGGAGGAAAGCTTCTGTTAGGCAGATTATGTCTGGTTTGTTAGTGGTCACCTGCATGGAAAGATCTGTAAGGTTTGAGCGAAGGCCCTGAATATTAGAGGGCCACACTGTTAATGAAGAGGGAGGGGAGGAATTTTTGGATGCAGGGGATGGGAGGGAGAGGGTAGGACAAGGGAGGAGGGGGGAGGTAAGGAGAGTTGTTGAAAGAGTGTGGGGGATTGCAGAAGAGCTCAGGGAGGGGGACGGATGAGGAGGAGAAAAGGCTCTGTGGTGCTGGGTTGAGGTGCAGTGGGGAGTAATAAGAGAGAGGGCAGAAGGCACTTGAGGATTTGAGGAGGTGGAGGGATGAGATGGGGTGAGAGGGTAGGGGAAGCAGGCAGCTTTGTGGATGTGAGAGGGCCAACTTTGAGAGGGTGAGTGGGGGGAGTTGAGGGAGAAAGGTGAGGGGAGAGTTTTTGAGAAAGGCGAGAGGGAAGCTTGGAGGGTGTAGAGTGTGATGGTTGCTTTGAGAGTGAGGGGTGAGAGGGGTGAGTCGGCACTGAAGTTGGAAAAAAGAATGGTTGATGGAAAGCGAACATTCATAGAAAACTGGGGTTTTTTTATCTTTACTTCGGAAATGCGATTAAAGACATTTCTTGAGGGATGCAATGAAGGCGAGTTAAGAGAATGGAGAGAAGAAACGTTGTAACAGTTGGACTTTTTAGACAAGGTATGAAGGAGAGGTCGAATTGAGAGCAGTCTGTTGAAATAGAAGAAGAGTTATGAATTATGATACAATAATGAGAACCACAAGTGTGAGAGAGGAAGATGAAGCATTATAAGATCGTTTTTGTTGTTAAAAATAATGTATGAGAGAGTTCAACAGATTAGGTCATGGAAGTGTAAAAAAAAACAAAAAAAAAAAATCGAGGAAGAAGACGAGGAGGAAGTTAAGAGGAAGAAGAATAAGGATTGCGTAAGATTCTAAAAAGGAAAGTTTGAAATAAAATCGTTGAGGTGTAAGGAGAATTTGGAACGGTAAACGCGGAGTGAAGCTGATGGATCGATGAAAAGTATCAGGAAGAGGGGAGAGAGAGACATGTGGTTACAGGAGGTGTATAGTTAGGAGGGACACAAGGGAAATTGTTATTTCTTTGTTGGATTTTTGAAGATTAGGTAAGATTCGGGAGTGCAGGGTTGTAGGAAGAAACCATGAGGGTAATGGTGAGAGTGGGTCAACTCAAGTAGAAGAAAGATGGTGTGCCGGCAGGAGGAAGAAGAAGAAACAGAAGGATAGGGACTCGTGTGCACAAGTAAATCCAACACAGGTGGAGGGCATTCAGCCCATCATGCCTGTGCGAACACCACACCAACCCATCTACACAAGATCCGAGGAAGAAAATGCAAAAAAAGTTTTTAATTATTGAAATAAAAATTTTTTCGTAGTTTTTCTTTTTTTCCCTTTTATTCCCCTCAGGGGAGGGAGCATGGGCTTGATTAAAAACACACATCAACCACACAACCCCCCTTGACAAGACCTCCACCAACAGCACTCCGTACACAATCACCCATCAATGCTCAAACTACCTAAAAATCTTATCAATATCCCCATACTCCTCTATCTCCATAACTTCCAGGTTGTTGTTGTTCGTCTTTCGGCTGCTCCCGTTAGGGGTCGCCACAGCGGATCATCCGTTATGATCCGCATACTGATTTGGCATAGGTTTTACGCCGGATGCCCTTCCTGACGCAACCCTGGTCGCCTCTTACGACACAGGGATAAGGATTGGGTTTCGCCATGATTCCGGGCTGCCCTACACCCTCTCATAGCGTGGCCCAGCGCAGAGCTCCCGTCCTCAAGCGATCCTCAACGGCCCAAGCCTCCGAGTAGCCGGATTACAGGCACACGCCACTACGCCCGGTATCTCCATAACTTCCAGGTACCTATGTAATTCTAATTTAAACTTATCTACTTCTTTGCTGCCACTACCTTTCCAGGGAGGCCATTCCATGCATCAACTACTCTCTGAGTGAAAGTCCCCTGCCTTACTACCATCATAACTCTCCTCTTCTATACTCTCAAGCTATGGTCCCTGGTTCCATCACTCTCTACTCTGTGGAATAATTCATCTGCACTTATTTTATCTATATCTTTCATTATCTTAAACATCTCCATCATATCTCCTTGTAACCGCCTTCTTTCTAGTGAATAATGCCTTGTCTCCTTCAGCCGCTCCTCAGAGCTGAGTCTCGCTAGGCCCGGAATCAACCTAGTAGCCCTGCGCTGAACCCTCCCCATGGCATCTATGTTCTTCTGGAACTGTGGTGACCAAAACTGCAGATACAAGTATCAATACTTTCCTGTATCTGATCACCACCCCCTCTGCTTTCCACCTCACCTCCAAGCTTTGTGTTATCTGCAAATTTGGAAAGCTTACTCTTTACCTCATTATCTAAATCGTTGATGTAAATAATGAACAGTAATCGTCCGAGTACTGATCCCTGAGGTACCCTGCTACTTACATCCTCCCACTCACAGCCACTCTTTGCTTCCTACCACTAAGCCAGTTTGCAATCCAATTAGCTACCTGACCAGCCACTCTACAAGCCCTCACTTTGGCTAACAACCTCCGATGTGGTAGCTTATCAAATGCCTTCTTAAAGTCTCGATAGACTATATCCACTGCCTGTCCTTCATCCACCCAATCAGACACTGCTTCATAGAACCCTAAAAGATTTGTTTAACAGGAACTACCTTTGGTAAACCCATGCTGACTACCTTTAATTAGTTTGTATTTGTTTAAATGGTCCCTAATCTGGTCCTTAATTAATGTCTCCAACACCTTCCCCACAACTGAAGTCAAGCTAACAGGTCTATAGTTTCCCAATTCTTCTCTGGGTCCTTTCATAAATAGTGGTGTTACATTCGCTACTCTCCAATCCTCCGGTACCTGTCCTGACTCCAGTGAGCTATTGAAAATATCCGTTAACATCTCGCTTATCTGCTCAGCCACCTCCCTCAATACTCTCGGTTGCATATTATCTGGCTCCGGGACCTTATCTACTGTTACATTACCGAGCTGTTCCTTTACTTCCTCCACTCCAACTTGGGTCTTCTGGAAAAGCCCTTCCTCACCTCCTTGATAGCAACTCTCGGTTATTGGCAATTCTCCTGACTGTTCTTGTGTAAAAGTTGAAGAAAAATACCTGTTTAAAAAGCCTGCCACCTCACTTTCATCACTAACCACTCTCCTGGTGCTATTCCTCAATGGGCCCACACTGGTCCTAACCTGTTCTTTTCCCTTGATATACTTAAAGAAAGCTTTGCTATTATGTTTAATATTCTTAGCCATGTCCTTCTCATTCTCTCTTTTGGCTTGCCGAGTTATTTTCTTCACTTGCCTCTGTTTACTTTGATAGTGATATAAATCTAACTCCAGTCCTGATATTTTAAACCTAATAAATGCCTTCTGCTTTTCCTTGAAAGCGTTCCTTATCTCACTGCTCAACCACCCTGGTCTCTTTCTACTTCTAGTTTTACACCTCATTGGAATGTACTTACTCTGCACTCTACACATTTGGTCCTTGAAGGTTTCCCATTTCTCTGATGCTGATTGTCCTGTTGTTAGCTTCTCTCAATCTACATCACCCAATTCTCTTTTCATACCCTTAACATTTGCCTTCCTGAAATCTAATTAGTCAAGGAGATATTTCCCATATAGGCCTTAAAATAAGGTCTTGCTCAACCCACACCACATACAAGGTCTGAATGCATATTATGTTAGGGCAACCTCTCCTGAGCAGTTTTAGGGTGGGTGTCACTTCAAATTGTGGTATTGCATTTTTTCTACAGGCCATTTTGTATGGTGGGGTCAAATAAAGTTTTTTTTCCATCAATGGGAGAATGTGATCCATGGTGGGTTGCTTTAGTCGATTGTATCTTTTGAACTGGTTCATTCCAATTATTATACAATGCATGGATGTAAAGAGAAGAGATTGGTGCATACATATAAATTACTGTCAGTGAAGTATTAGTCAAAATTCATATGTAGAATCCCACAATACAACAAACATGTAGTAGAATTCACCTGGCAAATCGAAAAAGTGTTTGTGGTTTTGTATTTCTCTGTTTGCTGAATGTCTGTTGAATGCATAATTTTTGTGCCGTTCTCTGTACAAAATGTTTTATTTGTGATCTTGAGACAGTTTGCCTGTTAAATATATGTAGCGAGACCGCATTGGCAAAGAACGTATCCTAAATCATCTATGGTTTGTGCATGTACCATTTTGAAGAGTAATGACTTTCTGCTGATTGTTATAATAACATTTCTTTTCGTTTCAGGTAGGTGAACAGTTCCAAAAGTACCTGGACCTTCATCTTGAAGTATCTTCACCTGTGACTAATTTGTCTTCTGGGCTACAGACTGCAGTCTGTGAGGGACTAAACCTCGTATGATTTTGTAGATTTGATGGAGACATGGATGACGATATCAGCAGTGCTTGCGTGCTTCCTGTTTTGCCACCACGAAAACGGAGAAAGAGAACAAACTATGACAAATGTGTACTCTGTCAAGAAGATTCACAGGATGTTCTTCGAAAGGGACAGAGCACTTCCATAGAGAGGCTCGTTTCTGCACTGCAGTGCCGGCAAGATTAGTGTTATGAGCGACTGCTTCCAGATTTACAGAGACTACAGACCATGGATATATTCTGGCATTCAAATTGCTAGAAGTCGTGGACTAGGAAACACAATCTCGATATTACTACGAAGAGAAGAGGACCATCTCTGTCGCTGTCTGAAGTTTCGGGATCGGATGCGATGGACGCAGATCAGCTTGGGAGACGGTCCAGATCACAGTCGAGTCTTGTAGACTGGTCAAAGTGCATGTTCTGCAAGAATAGGTCCCACAAAAAAGTGACAGAAATGCTGCATGCTAGCACATTTGAAGTGTGTCAATCTATCAAGGATTCTGCTGAAGCTTTAGGCGATGAATATATGTTGCATATAATCCGTGGAGTAAAAAGTGACCTTGTGGCAGCTGAAGCAAAATATCACAAAGTATGTTTCTCAAAGTACACCAGTAAGTCAAACATCAAACATCGCACTTTTAAGGCCAGCGAAAATGAAGATCAATACACAAGCGCTTTCTGGGACTTAATTGATGGCCTTAAAACAGATTTGAAGCATGGCAAGGCATAGGATATGCGCAATCTTCTCGAAAAATATCAACGTCTTCTCGTAACGCACGGTGTTGACCACGAAAAAGCCATCAAATACACAAAGCAGCATTTGAAGCTCAGATTGATGAGGCATTTTGGACAGATGTCATTCCGTTACCGAAACGACAAATAGTGATTGTGAGAAGTTTATATGCAATCTGTATACTTGTGTCCAGCGCCCTCGTACCACGTGTGACATGGTTTGATACTGGCTCTTCTGTGAAAAGAAACAGAGAAACGAGGGACTCCCACCTACATCTGACAGTATGTCACTACACATAAAAGGGGCTAACTATCAAACGCTGGTGTGGCGCCGGGCTCTGTATGCAAAACAAGATTTGCCAGACCCAGTTGGCAATGGATGGGAAGTGACAGACAACGACCAGGAGATAATTCAACCTTTATGGATGGAGAAAGACCCAGTTCCAAAAGGTCTTGTAGAGCTTAGCACTTGCCATTGCGCCAAGAGTGCCTGTCGTCGGTCTGTTTGCACGTGTAGGGTGAATGGACTTTCGTGTACCGAGGCCTGTTCGTGCATGGCTGAAAACTGCGAGAACCCTTCAAACATGTTAGAGGATGATGACGATGATGAAGCGGAGGACTAGACTTCTTAATTATGCCATGTTGGACACATTTAGATTTTCACTGATTGAGTGTCATTAATCAGTGAAGTGGTGTGTGTGTGCTCTCAGGAGAACAATGTAAAATCCACATATGTATATCTGTCCACTGTACATTTATCACTTGAGTCACAATATCGAGTAAATCGGATATGGTGACTAAACTTGCTAGGAATGTAAAAATTGAGGTACGTAGTATTGTCTCGTATATCAGAAGGGCGAGGGCATATCAATAATGTTGCAGTATTGATCGCGTTTGCCCAAAGGGCCACCCACCCCCCCCGCACCCACCCACCTCCTTCCCTGCACCCCCACCCCCACCCCATTCCCTGTGCCCCCACCCCTCACCCACACCCCTTCCCTGTGCCCCCACCCACCCCTTCCCTGCACCCCCACCCCTGCGCCCCCACCCACCCCCTTCCCTGCGCCCCACCCACCCCTCTTCCGTGCACCCCCACCCACCCCCTTCCCTGCACCCCCACCCACCCCTTCCCTGCGCCCCACCCACCCCTTCCCTGCGCCCCACCCACCCCTTCCCTGTGCCCCCACCCCTTCCCAGTGCCCCCGCCCCCTTCCCTGCACCCCACCCCTTCCATGCGCCCCACCCCCTTCCCTGCACCCCCTTCCCTGCGACCTCCACCCCCCTTCCCTGCGCCCTCACCCCTTCCCTGCGCCCCCATTCCCTGCGCCCCACTCCCTTCCCTGCACCCCCACCCCTTCCCTGCACCCCACCCCCTTCCCTGCGCCCCCACCCATCCCCCCTTCCCTGTGCCCCCACCCACCCCCTTCCCTGTGCCCCCACCCCTTCCCAGTGCCCCTGCCCCCTTCCCTGCACCCCCACCCCCTTCCATGCGCCCCACCCCCTTCCCTACACCCCCTTCCCTGCGACCTCCACCCCCTTCCCTGCGCCCCCTCACCCCCTTCCCTGCGCCCCCATTCCCTGCGCCCCACCCCCTTCCCTGCACCCCACCCCTTCCCTGCACCCCACCCCTTCCCTGCACCCCACCCCCTTCCCTGCACCCCCTTCCCTGTGCCCCACCCCCTTCCTTGCACCCCCACCCCCTTCCCTGCACCCCCTTCCTTGCGCCCCCCACGCGCCTTCCCTGCGCTCCTTTCCCTGCACCCCCACCCCCTTCCCTGTGCCCCCATTCCCTGTGCCCCCCACCCCTTCCCTGCGCCCCCACCCCTTCCCTGCACCCCCACCCCCTTCCCTGCGTGCCCCACCCCCCTTTCCTGTGCCCCCACCCCCTTCCCTGCGTGCCCCCACCCCCCTTCCCTGCACCCCCACCCCTTCCCTGCACCCCCACCCCTTCCCTGCGCCCCCACCCACTCCCTGCACCCCCACCCCTTCCCTGCGCCCCCCACCCCCCTCATGAAGCCACCTTTTTCTGGAATTGAATCACATATGTATACTGGAAGAATATCAATACGACACAGTGGTCGTTGGTTTATTGTGTATTTGTGCAACAGATATTTTGATACTTTGGTGTCAAATTTTCATTAGAGAATTATTGAGAATGCTTCTCTCCACATTATTTAGATTCCATGAACACATTCTGAATATTACCCCACCCATAGCAACTCTAATCTATATGTAGTATAATCCATTCTCATTCCATCCATGTATATCAAGTCAAATTTGAGCGACTAGTTAGGAAAATACAGGCGTTTACATCAACCCACCTCTCAACCTTGTTCTCATATTGGTGTGAAAACTTGATTTGACCCCCACCATACAAAATGGCCTGAAGAAAAAAAAAACGTATACCAAAATTTGAAGTGACACCCACCGTAGAAATGCTCCAGAGAGGTTGGCGTAACAGAATATGCAAAGAAACATTGTATGTGGTGTGGGTTGAGAAAGACCTTTTTCGCCTGGGTCTTGCTCCTGGCCTAAATAGCCTTACCCTACTTACTATCCTGAACTCAAACCCTTAACAGAATCTTTGCACACACAATGTTATGGTCACTTGCTCCTAAATGCTTCCCGACCTCCACCTCTTCCACCAGATTGGGATCGTTACTTAAAAGGAGGTTTAACACTGCACTCCCCCTTGTGGGTTTATCTACAAACTGGGTTAAAAAGAAATCCTGGATTAAAACGAGGAAATCCTCATCTGCTCTGCCCTTTCCCTGTTCCTGGACCCAATCTATCCCTGGCAAGTTAAAATCCCCCACAATCAATACTCTTCCCACAACACATACCCTTTTGAATTCTTCATGTACTCCTCCTTCCTCCTCTTCCTTCACACCCAGAACATTATAAAAGCATCCTACCAGTATCTTACTGTTTTTACAATCTCTAACTTCTACCCATACAGAATCCTCAACATTTATTCCTTTCTTCATGTAACCCCTTTCTCTTGATGCAATGCTGTCCTTTACCCAGATTGCTACTCTTCCTCCTATCACACCGATACACCTTGTAGCCTTCCAATCCTGTCCTCCAGTTGTTCTCCTCCTTAACCCATGTCTCACTCACTGCAACTATATCGTACTCCTCACTATCTACTTTGGCTTCAAGCTCTTCCATATTATTATTTAAATTTCTGGCATTGGTACAGAATATATTTAACTTTTCCCTTCCTGAATTCCTTTTTCCTGCCTGGCCTAACTCATCACAATTACTTCATCCATTCTTTCCTTAATAGCTTCCCCACCCTCCACTGACCTAAAAAAGCCAGAATTCCTACCTGAATTCCCACTGCAAACCTTGCTGCCCCCTTTCTTTTTAACATATGGCCATCATTCTGGAAACACTCCCTTTGTCCCCTAATGATTCCCACTGCTTCTTAAATGTAAAACCTTCCTCCCTACACCATTCTTCCAGCCATTGGTTGATGTCTATTGCTCTGCCCATAATTACCTTCGCAAACTTCGTTTGACGAAGGTATTGTATTGACCCCTGTGTATTTATTTATTGGTAAATATGTGTGCAGACAACATTGCGCAAAAACTGCTGGACCGATTTTCATGAAATTTTCATAGATGATGTGCAGTTACTCAAGGACGCCAGGCGAAGCTTTTGGGAGCGATCGGATTAAAGGTCAAGGTCAAGGTCACAAAAAGGTTAAAATCGTTTTTTTGCGATTAAAGTGTCAATTTTGTTCCGATTTACATCAAATTAAGTCCAAAATGTTCAGTATTCAAATCCCGATCCACTGATATAGCGTATGGTATAGTGTTTGCAACCCTAGTTAGTCTGTGGAAGTCAAAGGTCAAGGGGGTCACCAAAATGGAGTTTTTGATTGGGAAGCGTTGTGGACAACATTACACAAAAACCACTTCGCAGATTGTCATGAAATTTTGTGGATGTGTTTGGCATCACGAGAGGACAAATCGATTAGATTGTGGGAGCAATCGGATCAAAGGTTAAGGTCAAGGTCACAAAAAGGTCAAAATCGTTTTTTTCGCGATTAAATTGTCAATTTTGTTTTGATTTACAGCAAATCAACTCCAAAATGTTCAAAATTAAATTCCCCATCCTCTAATATGACACATGGTCTAGTACTTTTGTCACCCAAGGCAGCGGTTGGGGGTCAAAGGTCAAGGGGTTTACACAAATTCACATTTATATCAGAAAGCGTTGTGGACAACTTAACGCAAAAAAACAAAACGCAGAGAGGCTTTAATTGTTTTGGATTTGTTTGGCATCATGAAAGGACAAATCTATTAGATTTTGGGAGCGATCGGATCAAAGGTCAGGGTCACAAAAAGGTCAACATCATTTTTTCATGATGAAAACGGTTAATACGTTTCCGATTTACATCAAATTAACTCCAAATTGTTCGGTGTTCAATTCCCCATCTTCTGAAATGACACAAGGTATAGCACTATTGTCACCCGAGGTAGCGGTTGTGGGTCAAAGGTCATGGGGGGTCACGAAATGCATATTTGTATTGAGATGCGTTGTGGACAACTTAATACAAAGGTAACTAGTGGCTGCGGCGAAGGTATGCGCTCTACGAGTGCCCGTTCTAGTTACTATATTGTTTCCTAATCTTGGGGGAATCCCAGAAAACATGACCTCACAACCCTTTGCTTTCAGCCACTTATCCAATATCCTGTATCGATTTTTCAAAACCTTTGAGTAAACTTTCCCTACATCATTTGCACCACAACCAACTTCTTCCTGCCATGACCCAATACAATATCGTTTACCCTTCCTTCAAAACTACACAGAATTCTATGCTACGATCCTTCCTGCAGAATGAAGAAACTACATATTTAATTGTCTCATCACCCACGAAAACTGTCTCCCATGCCTCATTTCTATTGCTACACCTCTACCACTGCCTGCACCCACAGCACCTCTGCCACTGCCTAAACCCACTGTATCTCCGCCGCTGCCCACACCCGCTGCACCTCGGCCACTGCCCGCACCTCCACCACTGCCCGCACCCGCTGCCCGCCCCCGTTGCACCGTCGCCACTGCCCGCCCCCGTTGCCACAGTCGCCACTGCCCGCTCCCGTTGCACCATCACCACTGCCCGCCCCCGTTGCACCGTCACCACTGCCCGTCCCCGTTGCACCGTCACCACTGCCCGTCCCCGTTGCACCGTCACCACTTCCAATATCCTCAGCAACGTCACTCCACAACCATAACCAACTATTATCTACAAATTTCTCATATTCTGCTACTTGCTGCAAATTATCAATGCATTCCTTCAACCCGGTAATAACCTTCCTCAAGTGGACGATTTCCTCACACTTACTACAACAATAGGAACCTTCTGCTTCCCCATTGTTGACGTAGCCCACATTGAGCAACTATTACATTTTATGTACTCCTCATCCTTTCTCCTTCGCTCTCTATTTATAACGTGTAGTGAGATAACGTGTGTGTGTGTGTGTGTGTGTGTGTGTGTGTGTGTGTGTGTGTGTGTGTGTGTGTGTGTGTGTGTGTGTGTGTGTGTGTGTGTGTGTGTGTGTGTGTGTGTGTGTGTGTGTGTGTGTGTGTAGGGAGAAAGGTTTGTTTTTTATTTTATTTAAATTTAATACAAGAAACAGTGTTTAGTTGGGAGGGAATAGATGAGGGGCATTGGGAAAGTGGAGAAAATAGGAATTGAAGGTAAAAGGGAGAGAATACAAATAAAAACAATTGTACACCTCGAGGGGAAGGACGGGTATACCTCAAGAAACCCACTAAGACAAGGTCGCCGAAAACTCACAAAAGAGCACGATTTGAAAAACAAAACTGAACTAGTAACACACACGAAACATGTCGGTGAGGAAATAAACAGTTAAAACGGGACAAATAACGACTGGAAACTTAACTTTGAGAAAGTCAGCAGAAAACCCTGAGAGAACCTGCTGTCGCTCCAAACCCAGAACCGGAAGTATTGAGGTTGGCAATACAATACTGGCGTACAATCCTGGGTGGTCATCAATTCAATGCAGGATACTCAAATGGCTTATTTTACTGACCTCGGAAGGATGACAGGCTGAGTCAACCCACCTGGCGTTATTTCAATGGCAAGACAGGGGCTCAAACTCAAGACCCTAAGATCTTAAGCTTGCTACCTTAACCATTTAGCCAACACCAGGCTTCAGCAAAGGGTGTGGATGGGTTGAAATGGGATTTGGATAGGTACCTTGATGCAATGGAGGTAGTGGGGTTTGGGGATATTGGCTTGTGTGTATGGTAGGTAGCTTATGTGTGGATGGTTAACGATACTGGGGTTGGTTTGCACAGGCATGATGGGCCGAATGGCCTCGTGCTGCACCAAAGTTCATTGTGTGTATCCTTGTGTATGTTTGTGAAGTGCAACATGCTGTCTTTTCATTGAACATATCAGTGAAACGACAGGTAGGCACACTCGTTATTATAAATGATACAGCATTCCAGTACACACTCTCCATTCATGTGTGAGCATAGACTTTACAACCAATGCTAATCTGGACCATTAGGTGATTAAGGCTTGCTCAAATGAGATTGTAAAAGAGCTGGAATTTAAAATTGAGTAACCAGTTGATAGAAGTTCCCCGATTCACAGCTTGAGAGAACACTATAACAACAGTCAATCAACCTCACAGACTTTGATGACAAGCCAATGTGTTTACAAGTGCACATTGTATCGGTGTGCCATGCACGTGTCACTGGTTGAGCCAGGAACGTAAAGTTTACGAGGTACTTCGTACTTCACTTTAAATTCATAGCCCTCATTATACGCAATTATGACTACAGAGTATTTGTATTGGGGCGTTGACTTGAGACAATGTCTGCATGAGCAATGCAAACAATAATGGGCAAACTGATTTCACTGCTGCCAAGTCAATGAGCACAAGGTCAAATGCAGAGACAGCATTTCGTCTGATAAACATGAGATTACACACAGACACACACTAGGAAAATCATTAGCTAGTTGGCTGATGCTGAGACAAAGAGTTTCTTTTCTCCTTGTTTGCTAAAAATGTTTTTTCAATAAAACCTGGTTAAGGCAGGAGAATAAGTCAATGACATGCAATTCATATTTTAATAGATATAATAAATGAAATGTAGTACGAGGTAAAATGTTCAGGTCATAACAGCCAAGGAAGACTCCCAAAACAACAATTCCTGTTATGACTGTCAAATAACCGAGTTCAGGAAGTCAAACATAAAAATCCTGTATCACCTGCAGTGCAAATAGATTGTCATTATGAGCTTCGGGAAAAGGATCGGGGTAAAGGTTATGGGTGAAGATCTGGAGAAAGGGAGTATCTTCAAGTACAGTACTTGGGGTCAATGTTGGCAGAAGATGGAAATATGGAAATGGAAATTAAGCAACAGATTATAGTGTCAGGTTGGACTAATTGAAGGAAGTGCAGTGGAGTGTTGTGTGATAGAAAAGTCCTGCTGTAACTGAAATTAAGAAGTTACAGGACAGTTGTGAGACGAACCTTGGTATAGAGTGTGAAAACTTGGGCAACATCAATGAAAGAAGAACAGAAACTGGATAAAATGATAAACCGATGCTGAGATGGATGTGTGGAGTAACAAGAAAGGTCAAGGTCAAGAACCAGTACATCAGGGGGTCAGTGAAGAATGTGGTTGCAGAGAGAGAGAGAGAGAGAGAGAGAGAGAGAGAGAGAGAGAGAGAGAGAGAGAGAGAGAATGTGGTGGAGAGGCGAGTGATGGAGATGGGACTGCGAGGAATATGGAAAAGAAGGCTGAAGACCAGATAGAAAGATGCAGTGGTGAGAGATTTAGATGTTGTGGGGTTGGAAGAAGAATGGGTGACTGACAGGAGGAGATGGAGAATGGTGATAACCAGCATTGTGGTGACCCCAAGTAAAATGGGACAATCCAAAAGAAAAATGAGAAGAGGAGGAATGAGATCAGTTGTAGTGCAAATTAATAAAGAAAGAGAGTACACTCAAGCCTCCAAGCTACATGTACATGGAATGTAAAACAGTTAACTTACCGAGTAATTCCTTGGATTTATTTTCACACCAGCCTTTGCCCCACCAAATGGTACATCTGTCAGTCCCACAAGAAATGCAAAATAAAAAAAATCCGTCCATTCCACAAGATGGTTAAAGTGGAGATGTCCCTGGTTATATACCTTTACTGACAGTTATTGAATAATTACTGTACACAAAAAATAATGATGCTCTTCTGCAAAATATTCGTTCTTCCTTATCAAAACAGACTTTAAAAAAAAGAATATGTCCCATTTTGCATTTGATGTGACATATCTCATAAATATAAGTGAAGCAATTCCACAAAACATTACAAAGAAAACAAGACAGCATTTAATAATGAAGAGCCTCACCAGGTTATGTAGATTAGTGAAGATCTGAGAATGAAAGATCTATATTAAACTCACGCAAACACACACATCAAATAGCCTCTCCCACTTCTTCAGGAATCATCAAAGCTAAAAATGAAAATATATGCTTCATGACCCACCACAATTTAAACACAGGAATACATTTATATTATACAAATTACATAATCACATCCAGAGTGGCAACAAAGTCTCCATGCATGCAGATAGAATTTATCTGTATGCTTGCCTTCATTCTCCACACAAATTTGATTTTTTTTTCTCCATGTTCTTCTAGACATATTCTTCCATGTTGAGGGTTGGAGGACATAAAAGCAGCCCCTGACAGCTGTTTTGAGGTCTTCAACTGTAAGGCGGAGATGAGAAATTTCCTCTTTCACAATACCCCAAAGAAAGTTGTCACATGTTGTCAAGTCCAGACTTCGAGGAGGCCACACTATCTTAGATCCACATCCAATACATCATCCAATGAATTCGTCGTTGAGTGCTGGTGCACAATTTGGTTGCAGGATAACTGAAGATAGCTGATTCTTGACAGTTGAAGACCTCAAAACAGGTGTCAGGGGCTGCTTGAATGACCTCCAACCCTCAACATGGAAGATGTCCAGAAGAACATGGAGAAAAATTCAAATTTGTGCGGAGAATGGAGGGAAGCATACAGATAAATTCTAACTAAATTCTAACTGCATGCATAGAGACTTTGTGGCCATACTGTATGCAACTAGAATGGCACTCAGTAGCACGCATACCTCTGACAGGGTGAACAGTTTATGTTTTGTATCCCATCGTTAGGCCGGATCTGAATCCGGGCCGAAACCGAAATCAAATCGGCTTGCTCTTGTCATCTAACCAACTCATCCACCTAGTTTTGTCATAATTCATCAACAACTTTTTGAAATATCATGCTCGTGTTACGGTTCTCGGATTAGTATACGTGCCATTAGTATACGTGCAGATAGACCCCTTCCTTATTTGTAGTGGGAAGACACGGGGGTGCGTTGCGATGGGCTATAGTTAGGATTAATAAATCATTTTTCCCCTTTTATTTTATTTCCCCTTTCATTTGATCCATGGTACCTTCATCTCGCTTGCTACCCTCGTCTCGTCTCCTGAGCCCAAATCCCGACGGGCACTTTGGGCTGGACAAGTGCTTCCACCGTCTACAGAGACTCGTTTTCTGAGGCAGAATCCCGAGGTTCATTATAGTAGCTGCGCCACCATTCACCTTCGCAAACCCAGACATGGCGGTGTGGGCGGTCCTTACAAGTGTCTGCCCAAAACCCCACCGAGAAAGGCGGACCACATGAATGCCCGGTCCAATCGGAACTTACAATGACGTCGGCTTCGCCATGGCTCCACCCCAAACTCCATGATCTATAAAGTACGGGACAATCCTCAGAGTTGAGTTGGATCCGAGGGAAGGTTGTCGTTGGATTTGAAAGGTCACGGTTGGTTTTTGAAAGGGAGAAGTCCGAGTTGGTGGATGCGAAGGACCTCAACCAAGCCTCCAATCTGGTCCTGCCAACTGCTCATCTCTCGCCTCTTGGACTCCACCAGACACGATTACCACACGTGCGGCGGTGGACCAAACCACACAACTTTTGTCGGGTAGCACACCACGGAGCATCCCTCCCCCCTCGAAACACTCAGGTACCAAAAACTGTGACCTCAACTCCCTCCCTTCCTGGCTGCAAAGTCCCTTTTCTTTTCATTGGGTTTATTTTGTCCGAGTGTGTGTCTGAGTGTGTTGGTGCCTGTCCGTTAGATAAGTCTGTATAAGATCTTCATTGTTGTAATTATTGCTTTTATTAATCTCGCGTCAAGTCTGCACTGTGTCCGCTTTTGTAAGTTGCTTGTAAAATTGTCGCACCCCACACCTCTCTCATCTTTCCCCTGCATTACATACCGAATAAACCTTTTTGTTGTGCCACATGCTTTTCCCCACCTTATTGCAAATAAATAATTGTAGAAATGTTCCCAGCTCATCTGTCTTTTCCTCCATTCATCCAGCATGGTTCGAATCTGAGTTTAGCCGGGTCTTTATTCCCGATAATCCGTTCCTTCTTACCAAGCCAAGATCCAGCTACGGATCCAGATACTATAATTTTTTAATACTACCAAGCCGGTACTACCAACTTACTTAATACTACCAAGCCGGTACGTCCTTGGTAGTGCCACTCGACTGCATCCGATTCGGAAAGGTAGTCGGTAGTTGGTAGAGTGATCCGGTTAGGGAAGGCGTACTGAGGGCGTGGTTCCCCGGTAGTCGAAACCGTGTGGTTAATTAGGTAACTTGATTCGAGACAGGAGGACCCTACACCACGTGGTTGAGGTATTGGCGTCCACGGTCGGTTAAGCGACCCACCGCATCACGGAATTATCCGTGAGCGACGGCCTACAATTCCGGGGAGTCTGGTGGGAATCGACGTAACTTCCCCCACCTCGTGGTCGTTCTCTCCGCTGGACCCCCAGCCCGTGACACTATATACACTGATGACCCAAAACAGTATGACCACTGACAGGTGAAGTGAATAACATTGATTATCTTGTTACAATGGCACCTGTCAAGGGGTGGGATATATTAGGCAGCAAGAGAACAGTCAGTTCTTGAAGTTGATGTGTTGGATGCAGGAGAAATTGGCAGGAGTAAAGACCTGCGCAACTTTGACAAGGACCAAATTGTTATGGCCAGACGACTGGGTCAGAGCATCTCTGAAACGGCAAGGCTTGTGGGGTGCTCCCGGTCAGTAGTGGTGAGTACCTACCGACAGTGGTCTGAGGAGGGACAAACCACAAACCGGCGACAGGGTGTTGGGCGCCCAAGGCTTATCGATGCGCGAGGGCAATGAAGGCTACCCGTCTGGTCCGAACGGACAGAAGGCCTACTGTGGCACAAGTCACAGAAAATTTTAATTGTGGTCACGGGAGGAATGTGTCACAATCCACAGTGTACCGCACCCTGCTGCATAGCCGCAGACCGGTCAGAGTGCCCATGATGACCCCTGTCCACCGTCGAAAGTGCCTATAAAGGGCATGCGAACGTCGGAACTGGACCTTGGAGCAGTGGAAGAAGGTTGCCTGGTCCGATGAGTCCCATTTTCTTTGAGATCATGTGGATGGCTGTGTATGTGTGCACCATTTACCTGGGGAAGTGATGGCACCAGGATGCACTGTGGGAAGACGACAAGCCGGTGGAGGGAGTGTGATGCTCTGCGCAATGTTCTGCTGGGAAACCTTGAGTCCAGCCATTCATGTGGATGTCAATTTGACACGTGTCACCTACCTAAACATCGCTGCAGACCAGGTACACCCCTTCATGGCAATGGTATTCTCTGATGGCAGTGGTCTCTTTCAGCAGGATAATGTGCTCTGCCACACTGCACACATTGTTCGGGAATGGTTTGAGGAACATGATGAAGTGTTCACGGTGTTGACCTGGCCTCCAAATCTCAATCCGATTGAGCATCTGTGGGATGTGCTGGACCGACAAGTCCGATCCACGGCGGCTCCACCTCACATCTTACAGGATTTGAAGGATCTGCTGCTAATGTTTTGGTGCCAGATACCACAAGACACCTTCAGGGGTCTTGTGGAGTCCATACCTCGGTGGTTCGGCATTGTTTTGGTGGCACACAAATTTTGTTTTGGTGGCACAACAGCATATTAGGCAGGTGGTCATAATGCTTTGGCTCATCAGTGTATAGTTTTTGGCCCTACCTCTCAATGGCGACGAATCACTTAAAAAATAATTTTTTTTAATTCTAGTATCCAGATCCGGATTTTCACCAAAATATAATCGATTTGTCTTTGTCACACACCCAACCTGTCTATAAAGTTTCGTCCGAATCCATCCATAACTTTTTGAGATATCGTGTTATGTATTGTTTTTAGCCCCATCACTCAATGGTGAAAAATCAGAATAAAAATTCTCGGTTCCGGATCCAGATTCAGATCTTCACCAAAACTGAATCAATTCTTGCTTGCTCGTCATGCTCGTTTCTTGCTCTTGCACACACACACAACCTGTCCACCAAGTTTCATCAGAATCTATCCACAACCTTTGGAGATATCCTGTTCACAGACAGGGGTGAAAACATAATGTCCGTCCACCTTCGGTGGCAGAGGTAATCAGTGAGAAGAAATAAAAATCAGCTTATGAATTTAAAATCAACTTTGATAAAAAAAAATCAAAAATATCTAATTTGCTAAAAATTATCAAAAAAAAAAAAAATCGAGACATTATCAAAAAAATTAACTTTACTAAAAAAATGTTATTCACAATAAAAAGGCAAAAAGAAGGTGAAAGAAGAGAGAAATAGATCCTCGTCTGACACTTTATTATCAGTTGGTCTCCACGATCAAATAAATCAGGAACCACTCAGTAAAAAGGCAGTTGCATGAAATGTGCTAAGTGTTGACCATTCGCTTGACTTTGTAAAAATACCACCTGTGACCCTCAAAACCTATACTGAACAAATTCAACCTCCTGGCTGCATTTGTTGCTAACAATAACATGGTTAAACTAGAAGGTCACTCGGTAGAGTGCATACCTCCACCAGGCTCAACAATTTACGTTTTGTATCCCCCTGATGAGGTCCAGATGTAGACCAGCCTAACGAAAATCTAATCAGCTTGTTCTTGTCACCTCCCCCAACTCATCCACCAAGTTTCATCCAAATCCATCCATTACTTTTTGAGAGATTGTGCCATATATCGGTTTTAGCTCGATCACTCAATGGTGAAAAATCACTTCAAAAAAATTATAGTATCTGGATCCGTAGCTGGATCTTCACCAAAATCTAATCAGCTCAACCTTGTCGCACACCCAACCGACCCAGCAAATTTCATCCAAATCCGTCCACAACTTTTTGAGATATCTTGTACACAAACAGACAAAGAAACAAGATAGATATGAATAGCACGATACTTGCAAAATCCATAAAACAAATATGACCTTCAAAATAATTGCTGGTTGAATTAAATGACCAAATATGCAAATCCTCTTCAAATTTCAAGTCAATCTGATTAAATTGACCATTTTAGAAACTTGGCCCATGTTGACTTTTTGGCCTATGTTGACCTGAAAAACATTTGTTCGTTGAATTCAGTGACCTGATATGCAAATCTTCTTCAAATTTCAGGTCAATAGGATGAAAATTGAGGATTTTAGAAAGTTCATCAAAAGGCCCGGTCACATCTTGACGTTTTAGCCAACGAATGCCGATTTTTGAAATTTTTTTCTAAAATGCTGGCACACGTTGAATACGTTATGGGTAAGTTTTGATAACATTGAGAGCACGCTGAAAAACACTGCCATACGTCGTTGTACGCTGGCTTTAAACGTTGTAGTTTTTCGTTGTTCTCAAATTTTTTCATGCTTGAAATTTCACGATGTATGCCGGCGTATGACTCACATGTTCCGCTACGCTGGCCACAAGTTGTATGCACGGTCTGCGATCGTTGACAGACGTCAACACATGCTACTTGTAAGTTAATCATAAGTTGAGACACGCCGAGGTAATGTTTAGCGTACCCGAAACTTATTTCTAACCTATGATTAACGTGTTGTTGGCACGTTACGCGATCATTGCCACACGTCGACAGACGTTACTTTTAAGTTACTCATAGGCTGAAAGACGTCGGTATAATGGATCGTCCTTGCGTCAGCGTCCACGGCCACGGCCAGGACACTTATTTGCAGCATTCTTCAAACTTTTCTTCGGCATGATGAGGATGTTCACACTTCGATGTCTAGCTTGGCTATGATTCCAATTGTCCATCGGCAGCGTCTATTTAAAATAGTCGAGTTTGAGCGTTTTAACACGTTCAGAAGAAACACTTCAAATTTCCAAACCCCAGAGTCAAAAAACAAAGGCGAGTGACAGCAATTTAAATCGTTCATTGTAAACAATGAAAATAGTTGAGTGGTACCGTTTAAAAGTCGTTGAGTGTAAAAAAAAATCGAATTGTTGAGCGCAAGCGTCTACTTTCAATAGTGGAGTTTGAGCGATTTAGCACGTTCAATAGAAACGATTAAAATTTCCGAGCGCCAGCGTCAAAAAACAAAGGCGAGTGACAGCAATTTAAATCGTTCATTGTAAACAATGAAAATAGCTGAGTGGTACCGTTTAAAAGTCGTTGAGTGTAAAAAAAATCCAATTGTTGAGCGCAAGCGTCTACTTTCAATAGTGGAGATGCAGCCATTTAAATCGTTGAGTGGCAGCCTATGAATAGCAAACCCTACGTCACCGGCAAAGATAAACTGCCGCACGATATGGATAAGTTAGGCTATCGTTGGGCATAGTTTGTGAACGCCGGCTACACCATAATTATTCGTTGGTATATCGTATCTATAAGTAATCAAAGCGCTCTATTCACATTATTAGTTCATTGTGCATTTGTCCAACCCGTTATGAATAGACCTAAATCGTAAAAACAAGCCAGAGCTCATTGTTGAAAAAGCCCCATAAAAAAATTAGCCGCGAAGAACTTCGAACAATGGTGCAAAGATGTCTCCTACCCGTGGACACGCGGACGCAAGGAGGATCCATCATAACCCACACCCTCCCCCTCACACTCACCTACTACTGCCAACATGAACAAACTACTACTAATACTAATACTGATACTGTTACTGCTGACATGGACATCGACTCAAAAAGGACTCGAAAACACTGTTGGGTTCCCCTTTTATGAGCAGCATTTTTATATACCAATTCCCAAAACCGCTGGGAACACGTCTTTATATGGCAGTTGTAAGCTAGAAACACGTTCATTTATTTTTTTTGTCAACCGGAAGACGTCATTGGAATACGTCTACATACGTCGATCTGTGTTGGGACTACGTAAAGAATTGGTTCAAAGCACGTCAAACATAAGTTAGAAATAAGTTTCGCGTAAAAAAGACATTATCGCGACGTGTTTCGACTTATGAGTAGCTTATAAGTAGCCTTTGTGGATGTGTGTTAAACATCCCCATCGCATGCGGAACGTGTGTCATACGCCGAGTACATCCAAAAATTTTGAACATGTTTAAAATTTCTTGACGTACTCTACTTACTACGACGTATGATAGCATACTTTAGCGTTCTACTCACGTATACCAAACTTACTCATACCGTATTTGACGTGCCCCAACGTTTTAGACACATTTTTCTTAGGTCGGCATACGCTGGCAAGATCGCCAAGGTGTGACCGCGATGTTGTCACTTCCATTTCTACGGCAGTTATGATTCGAATCGTTGTGCGTCAGCCTTTTAATAGGCTACGTCACGACATCGTCGGCGATGCGTGCAACGCGCTATGCCTAAGTTAGACTATCGTTGGGCATCGGTTGTGTAGGCCGACAACAGGTTCAGCATTCGTTGGTATAAGTTATCTATAACACAACGAAACGTTCTGTGTCTGTTACCAATGCGTTATACATAAGATCAAGTCGCTATGAATACGTCCGAATCTTTAAAAAAAAACATCAAAAGTTCAACGTAAGCCAGCGTTTTACATACATTTTAATACGTTGCCATCGCTGGCTAAAACGTCAAGGTGTGACCGGGCCTTAAGTTGTTAATCCTTGGCCCATATTGTCCACAAAAGTAATTAGTGGTTGAATACAGTGACCTGATATGAAAATCCTCTTCAATTTTCAAGTCAATTGGATGAAAATTGAGGATTTTAGAAATTGCACCTAAGTTGTTGACCTTTGGCCTATGTTGATCTCAAAAATAGTTGGATCGCTGAATTCCATCCATCCATTAGGACCATACTCTGTGCAGAGCGTTGGTGCTGCCTAAGCAGTCTCCTTGGCTATTGGGTAAAATCCTGGATGGATCGCCACTCCGACATAGATCGTTGAATTCAGTGACTTGAAATATAAATACTCTTTAAATTTCAAGTCAATCGGATGAAAATTGAGGCTTTTTAGAAATCTCACCTGTTGTTGACCTTTGGCTGTTAACCTTTTGGCCGATGTTGAACTCAAATATAATTGGTTGTTGAATTTGATGACCAAATATGCAACTCCTCTTCAAAGTTCAAGTCAATCAGATGAAAATTGACAATTTTAGAAATCCGGCTAATGTTGACCTTTTGGCTTATGTTGACCTAAAAATAATTTGTCGTTGAAGTCAGTGACCTGATGTACAAATCCTGTTCAAATTTATAGTCAATCAGAATAAAATTGAGGATTTTAGAAATCTGACAAAGTTGTTGACCTTTGGCCTATGTTGACCTTTTGACCTCAAAAACAACAGGCTTCTTGCTTATGATGAACTCTACCATGTGGTGAAATTTTGTGAAGATCAGTTTAAAATTGTGACCTGTAGGCAATAGACAGACAGACAGAACAATGCACAAGATGAACCAATATACAGTACTTGAAAAAAATTTTGGATAGTCGATCTAGTCTACCCTTATTATCAGTATTTTCGTCGATATGTTGGGTAGTCAATCTATCTACCCTTATTATCAGTATTTCCGTCGATATGTTTGTCTGTCTGTCTGTATGCATGTCTGTTCGGTACAGTGCTCCGTTAATACAATGGCGATTTCGATAAAACTTGGTTGGTAGGTTCATACCATGACCTAGTTGTGTGCAAATGAGAACCGTTGCTATGGACCCATCCGTTGCCGAGCAACGGACCTTTGAAATTTTCAAAAAAATCAAAAATTAATTTTTTGAAAATCAAAAATCGGGTCACGAGCAACTGTGGGCAGTACATTCAGCCATATTGTCAAAAATTTCCAGCCGGATCCTATGAAAACTGTCGGAGAAGAGACTTTGAATGAACCCTGGTCGAAAACAATAAAAAAGAAGTTCGTTATATCTCAGAGACTATGAGTCAGACATACATGAAACTGGTATGGTAGGTTCATGGTATGTCCTAGTTATGTGTGAGAAAGAACCGTTGCT
Organism: Eptatretus burgeri; assembly: GCF_056783735.1. Lineage (NCBI taxonomy): Eukaryota > Metazoa > Chordata > Myxini > Myxiniformes > Myxinidae > Eptatretus > Eptatretus burgeri. Next base: position 45,795,136 of record NC_140965.1, read on the forward strand.
ATGGACGCTTTTGTTGGCTAGTAACGGCTGAAAAACGACTAAATTCGACTTGATCGGCTACCCATGTCCACCTACTGACTTGTTTGTCCGTCTGTCTGTCTGTCTGTATGTCTGTTCGGTCCAGTGCTCCATTAATACAATGGCGATTTCGATGAAACTTGGTTGGTAGGTTCATACCATGACCTAGTTGTGTGCAAATGAGAACCGTTGATATGGACCCATCCGTTGCCAAGCAACAGAACTTTGAAATTTTCAAAAAAATCAAAAATTAATTTTTCGAAAAATCAAAAATCGGGTCACGAGCGACTGTGGGCAGTACATTCAGCCATATTGTGAAAAATTTCCAGCCGGATCCTTTGAAAACTGTCGGAGAACATAGATTTTGAATGAACCCTGGTCGAAAACAATTAAAAAACGAAGTTCGTTATATCTCAGAGACTATGAGTCAGATATACATGAAACTGGTATGGGAGGTTCATGGTATGTCCTAGTTATGTGTGAGAAAGAACCGTTGCTATGGACGCTTTTGTTGGCTAGTAACGGATGAAAAACGACTAAATTCGACTTGATCGACTACCCATGTCCGCCTTCCGGCTTGTGTTGTTGTTTGTTTGTATACATTGTCGAGGCTCATATAGGAGCTAACACACAGAACGTATAACAATAGGGAGCAGGAAACAAGAGGGTGGGAGAGAGAAGCACAAAACAGTAGGGAGCAGAGACATTAGATCTGTGGAAGGGAGAGGGATGGGGCAGGGTACACGGAATAAACAAGATGGACACGACAGGGACTTTAAGGAAGGAAAGCAGGGTATTTTTTGTTTGTTTGTTTTAATCTTAATCTCATATGGCTGCCAGACCACGTGACCGATTAAGTCTTAAATGTAATTCTTCACTCACCCTTCTTCTTCTTCTTCTTTCGGCTGCTCCCGTTCGGGGTCACCACAGCGGATCATCCGTTATGATCCGCATAATGATTTGGCACAGGTTTTATGCCGGATGCCCTTCCTGATGCAACCCTGGTCGCCTCTTACGACACAGGGATATGGTACACCTATACTAACCGGGGCATACGCCGGGCCCCGTACACTGGTACTCACTTTGCCGACCTCGGAAGGATGACAGGCTGAGTCAACCTCCTGGTGTGTATTAATTCAAGCGGCCAACGGGGCTTGAACTCAGGACCTTTTGGATCCCAAGCCGCTACCCTAACCACTACGCCAACACCAGGCTAAATAATTCTTCACTCACCCATCAGGTCGTAAATCACATATATGAAGTTTTAGATTTTTCAGATAATTTTTTTTTTTAATCACATTACATACCTCATGGGGAGTTTATGACATGCCAAGGTGCAATTATTTTCATAGAGTGGTTTCAGAGAAAAAGATCTCCAATTTCTTCCCTTTAATCCAATATGGCTGCCATACCACGTGACCTGCTCATGTTATTTATTTGTATGCAGCTGGTGGCTGCTTGGCTGCATCATTTTTCTGGAGACACGGCTGTGCCACTGATGCAATGCCCTGTTACCAGTAAGTTGGTATTTGTTTTGCCGACCTCGTTAGGATGACAGGCTGAGTCAACCCACTTAGTGTTAATTCAATGGTTAAAAAATGGGCTTTAACTCAAGACACTAAAATCTCAAGTCAGCCAGCTTAATCATTAAGGCAACACCAGGCCTATGTGACCTCAGAGTTATCAATGAAAATAATTATACATTTCATGTTTTGCATCGATCGGACAGGCGGGTGCAGAGAAAAACATCTCAAACATTTTTAAAGTGAAAAGTTAAAAAACACACACACACACACACACACACACACACACACACACACACACACACACACACACACACACACACACACACACACACACACACACACACACACACACACACACACACACACACACACACACACACACACACACACACTTCGGGATGAGACAAACTAGAAAGCATCCTAAAATGCAAAGTCCGTCAATGTCCGCTTTGTACTCTTAACCAAACATGACGAAAACAACTGAAAAAAGAATGAGTAAATGTATTAATCACTGTTCTCAAACTAAAATTCCTATCAACCTAGGTTGACTGATAATAAAACTTTTGAACTTGAAACTCTTGAACTTAAAGTTTTTTTTTTCTTTTTTCTTTAAAGTTGTTGACAAAAGTTCTAATAGCAAACTAGATAGCATTTCAAAATGCAAGCAGACAAAATAATGAAACATTGAAGTGATTACAAAACCCAACCGTATTGCACTGTGAAGTGGCAGATGAGCTAATAAAGGTGATTTGTACTTACTGTGACTTTGCCCTTTAACATTTTGAGCCAACTATGCATTAGTCTTCTCCATCTTCTCATAAAAAAGGTTAGTTGAGAATTTGATGACAAAAACTCAATTATGGTGAAAAAAATTAAGAAGTTTATGGACTGGACAGACACACAGGACTTGAGTGTAAAACCCATTTGGCCGGGCAGACGATGGTAAATGACTAATTTATCAAACTTTTTTTAACACAGGAGCAACTCACCGACAACAGCGCATTTGTATGTCATTAGCGACGCCAATGCTTTCACCTCATTCACATTCACATCTGAACTGTAACGGATTCCTGTGCACAAAAGGACATGGGTGTTGTATCAGAGAACGCAACAATCTCAAAACAAGTTTCAAGTCACACGTGAGGGCTTTACCAACTGTAATATGCATGTAGTGTTTCCTCCTCCCAATTGCTTTACTATTGAACTACATACAACCAGCACCTCCTGCCCTCCCTACACAATGACGTCATATGTTCACTGCAAGGATTTGTGGGTTATGGCCATGGTCATTATATTTCAGTATGACGGACGTTAGAATGGTCTTTAATGGGAGTGGAGATATCAAGAGTGATATTTTACCATGTTCGGTGATTGCCAACAACTGGTCAGACGATCTACGAATGTGGTTGTGAATGAAAACCACAGAAAAATATTGGCGCTTTGTTCACTTGCGCTTCAAGAATTTCAGCCAGCTGTGACTTCAAATTTTTATGGTTTTATTTTATTTTTTTTCAAATTTTTCAAAATTTGGATTTTCAATTGGCAATCAGGCAGATTTGATTAGAATCCCCTGGAGAACAAATGTGCCAAATTTGATGCTTGTATCATTTGCACGATTCCTCTCAAAAATTGCTGTTATCTGCCCCACTAATAAGATTTTGGAATGTTGAAAATCGCCAAATTTTTTTATATTTTAACCACTTCTCGTTGGAAACCAGGCAGTGTCTTGCAGAAAGAACCACCATGCCCAGTAGTAAGGCCAATACCACCATCAATACCACCAGTAGTGAGGCATCAAAAACAAACTCTTTGGTCAACTTTAACCATTGATATATGGGAAAAAAATTTTTAAAACAAATATTTAAACAAACTTTGTACTTAACAGACCTCAGAACACTAATTATTTATAATGCACATTGCAAGTATACAACATCTGCAGGAAATATAATGATAATGTGGGACAGCACAGATTGTATTATTTAAAACATACAAAGCAAGCATGGACGGACACACTCACACACACCTCCTTTGCATGGCAGTCGATGTTGACTGTGCTGAGCTCGATATGCCTCGATGACCTCCCATTCTCCATTGTCCCGCTTGATGGGGAAAGCTATACTCAGGACGTGGTTACAGGGCTTGACGATGCGCAGAATGCCCCGAACCCGTTTCCGTTTGTCCTCCAAGGACTCCCTCGTCCTCATGTCCTCCACCAGCTTGTCCTCCACTATGGCTGCGCCGTTATCGAAAAAGCCCTCGACCATTTTGAAGAAATTCGGGTCATCTTTCTCCTCTTTGATGCTACTATTGCTACAATGTCTGGAAGAACAAGACAGTCTGGTTGGTCGGAGAGACGCACGGACATTTTGAACGCAGGTGACGACACGAGGATACATGACGATTTCACTTTCTGTTTGAGACTCCTCCAGAGGGTTATTCTCTTCTTCCTCCCTTTCCTGATCTCCTGCAAACAATTCAAGCACTTTCTCTGTGCTCGACTAATGTTTTATTCCCAACCTTGCACACACTACCCTTTTTCTTTTAGTGTCTGATTTCCTCGTGGCTCGTGTAATAATCCCGTGACCTGCTTTCACTTATCATGCAGCACCACTCCCGATTACACCTCCCTCTCCTCCTTTAACCCACACAGATTAATTATTATTCTTGAATCCAAAACACTCGTCTCCTGCTCCTCTTCCTTCTCCCTCTGTCCCCCCCTCTCCCGCTTTCCTCACACCACAGTCTCCTCTCTACCTCCTTGAATCGCGGATTGCCCACAGTATTCTTTCTTTCTTCCTGTGATTCCTTGTCCAGCAACGCTCTTTGCTGTTGCCCCTAACAACGAATAGGTCGATGACAATTCTTAAACCGCGTCGTCTTATTCTATTTCTCAAACGTACGTTTGCTTTACTGTTTAACGGTATTAAATTAAACTCTCGTGTAAAACACGAGCACATAAAAGAGAAGAAACGGGGAAAAAAAAAAATCAGCGGAGCGAACAGCACTTCAAATATACATACACCGCCCAAAACAACAAAACATGCCTGTGGCTCCTCGTTCGGACACGAATCGTAATACTGCACATTTCAATCCTTTTCATACATAGTGTAGTGAACGGTAATATGAGGCTGTGGGAAAGTTTAATGCGATCGCTTTGATGCGCGCCTGGCATCATTATGGATCACAGGTGACCGCCGAGCCCCGAGGGAATTACCATGCCGACTCTGAGCATTAAAGCTTTTCCTCACGACGTGCCAATGGCTTCCTCAGGTCGAAGACGAACGAAATACTCGGCTCTCTTGTTAAAATCCTGTCTGTATGACTTAGTTTCCTGATGAAATAGAATAATAATAATAATAATAATTTCCTCTGTTGGTTATTCAAGCGACGTTACCGCGCGAAAAAAAACCCTGTGCCGGTGTGTGACAGGAGCGCGCATGCGCAGTAACACCAGGAAGCACGAGGTGACGAAGGGTCGAGACTGAGGTGGAGTTTATTGTCTCTGACTCGGTGTCCATTTGAATAATAATAATTATCGATCATAAACCGATGGTGTTTACGTGTTGAACGTTTTACAAATGCTTCCGTTTGAATTATTTGTTGGACGTGGAAACGTCTCGAATTCTGACGTGGGTTCCACTTCAAGTTCAAGGGACCAGGAGAGCGGGGCACGTGAATTTGGGCACCATCCGTGCGGACGGCGGTGCGTTAAAAATATCGTCACTTATATTATTTATTGTTTAATGAGCACAATTATTCCCACGTTCTCGTGGGGGGGTCAGCCGGAGGAAGCTTGGTCCAAATCTTTCACGAACTGGCTGGCCAGACCTGACGTTCGACTCAGGTTAAAGCAGGAATTTGTAATTATTTTGCCACGGTGCCGGTGATAACTCGCCTACTCTCCATGGAGGACACCGTGGGATCTTTAACGTCCACCAACTAAGTAATGCTGGAAGACGTAATTCCCAGTTTCACGTCCATCCGAGGGAAGGCACACACATTGATGATTCACCCTACCTGTGAAACACCTGGATGATAGCTGGTAGCTGAGCCGAGATTCGAACCCAGGCTTGACGGGTTAAAGGTAAAGGTGAGAGTGTGTACTTCTCGGCCATTGTACCAGCTTCCGTGTTAATGTAATTATTCCCTCCGCCATTGAAGGGTGAAGCAGGTTATGTTTTAACCCCTTTTGGGTGATCGCTAGACTACCGTTATTCTCAGGTTTTCCGTCTGTCTGTATGTATGTAATGGACAGCTCTGGAAGCCAGAGGAGTCAACCGATTTTGATGAAACTTGACAGGAAGGTTCATACCAGGATCGAGTTCTATGCTTTTGAGCACCGTTGCTATGGACGCCACCGTTGCATAGCAACGGGACTTTGAATTTTTTTTTTAAATCCCCAAAAATTTATTTTTTAGAAAATCAAAAATCGGCTTCCAGGCTTTAATGCGCACTATAATCAACCTCTTTGTCAAAGATTTTCAGCCCGATCCGTCAAAAACTGCATGACAAGTGTACAATTATATAGCGACCACCCACGTCGCCTCCCGGCTTGTCTCTCTCTCTGTTTGCCTGTGTGCAGGATGTCTCAAAAAGTTTTGGACGGATTCGGATGCAATTTGGTGGGCAGGTAGGGTGTGTGACGACGACAAACTGATTCGATTTTGATGAAGATCTGGATCCAGATCCGGATACTATAATTTTTCAGTGATTCTTCACCATTAATAGATGGGGCAAAAAAACGACATACAGCATGATGCACTGCATGGCCAAAAGTATGTGGACACCTGCTCGTCCAACATCTCATTCTAAAATCATGGGCATTCATATGGAGTTGGTCTCCCCTTTGCTGCAATAACAGCCTCCACTCTTCTGGGAAGGCTTTCCACAAGATGTTGGAACATTGCTGCAGAGATTTGCTTCCATTCAGCCACAAGAGCTTTGGTGAGTTCAGATACTGATGTTGGGTGATGAGGTTTGGCTCACAGTCGGCGTTCCAATTCCTCCCAAACGGTTTTGATGGGATTGAGGTCAGGGCTCTGTGCAGGTCAGTCAAGTTCTTCCACACCGATCTCAACAAATCATTTCTGTATGGACCTCGCTTTGTGCACCGGGGCATTGTCATGCTGGAACAGGAAAGGGCCTTCCCTAAACTGTTGCCACAAAGTTGGAAGCACAGAATCATCTGGAATGTCATTGTATGCTGTAGCATTAAGATTTCCCTTCACTGGAACTATGGGGTCTTGCCCAAAACATTAAAAACAGCCCCAGACCATTATTCTTCATACACCAAACTTTACAGTTGGGATTATGCATTCGGGCAGGTAGTGTTCTGGCATCCGCCAAACTCAGATTCGTTCGTCGGACTGCCAGTTGGTGAAGCATGATTCATCACTCCAGAGAAAGCGTTTCCACTGCTCCAGAGTCCAATGCTGGTACAAGCTTTACACCATCGAGACAACGCTTCGAATTGCACCTGGTGATCTTAGGCTTGTGTGCGGATGCTCCACCATGGAAACCCATTTCATGAAGCTCTCAACGAACAGTGCTTGTGCTGACCTTGCTTCCAGAATCAGTTTGGAACTCGGTAGTGAGTGTTGCAACCGCCGACAGACGATTTTTCCGTGCAACGCGCTTCAGCACTCGGCAGTCCCGTTCTGTGAGCTTGTGTGGCCAACCACTTCACAGCTGAGCTGTTGTTGCTCCTTGACATTTCCATTTCACAATAACAGCACTTACAGTTGATCGGGGCAGCTCCAGCATGGCAGAAATTTGATTAACTGACTTGTTGGAAAGGTGGCATCCCATGACGGTGCCACCTTGCAATGGGTGTGGCTGAAATAGCCGAATCCACCAATTAGAAGGGTTGTCTGTATACTTTTGGCCATACAGTGTATTGCAAATATATATTGGGCCTGATGTGTTCTTTTGGATCAGGCATTGTGTGGTGGAGGTATGCACTCTACCGAGTGCCCTTCTAGTTGTTGTTGTGCAATTATCATCAGAAGGAATTGACTGATTACTTTGTGGTAAAAATAATTTTGCCGAAAAATCTAACTTTGATGACATAGAAGCTGGAATCAGGATTGGAGGAAGATATATGTGCAACCTAAGTTATGCTGACGATACTACTCTGTTGACAGAAAGCAAAGAGGACTTCATGAAACTGCTGCAGACAGTGAAGAAGGAAAGTGAAAAAGCCAGTCTATTTAAACTGAAAAAAGGATAACATTTTGTTAACCGAGTATATCGACGTGTTAAGATTGGGAGGCGATCAGGTGGAAATAGTGGAAAGTTTCCCCTACAGTACCTGGGTTCTAAGATTGAAGTGAGTGGAGGATATAGAGAAGAAATTAAATGATGATTAGCATTTGGGAGAATAGCAATGTCAGGATTGAGAAATATCTGAAAAGACAAAGATGTGACAAAACAAACCAAGAGGAGGCTGGTGAATGCTCTGGTATTTCCAGTTGTAATGTATGGATGTGAGTCATGGACATTGACAAAGAAAGAAAGGAATAAGATTGACAGATTGACAGTTTTGAAATCTGGTGGTTGAGATGAATGTTAAAAATTCCATGGACTGACGACAAGAAGAACAAACAAATAAATGCTGGGAAAAATTAGACCATCCATGTGCATTAGAAGCGCTGAATGCTAAACTGTCATAAACAAACTGTCAAAAAAGAAACTGTCATACTTTTGATTGGGCACATCATGTGTGCAGAAAACGAAAGTCTGGAAAAGTCAACCATGCTGGGTAGGGTTGAGGGAAGAAGAGGAAGAGGCAGAACTATTTGCCTGATGGATGGGGTAAAGGCAACAACAAAGCTCTCTCTGCTCAAGCTTCGGAAATCAGCTGCAGAATAGGGATTTTCGAGAAATCTTATATCATGAATGTCACGAGAAGTCGGCCACTACTTGGTGGAACTGGATAACTGATTATAATAATTAACAGCAGTAATTAGTGGGTTCCTACTGACCATTCTTGATTCAAACTATTCTTACTTTCAATTTGATATGGACATTTGGTGATTTGTAAAAAGGGAATGTCAAGAGATTGAAAAGACCCTGGATGAATCGCTGGATACATTGCAATGCTTATAAGATTGCTTTGTGTGTAATATGGACAAACCTTCCCTCAAATTGGACATTCATTGTACGGGAAACTTGCTGTGTAGAGAAGGTTCACAAGATAATGCAGGATCCATCGCACCTACTTCATAATTGTTTTTATTTTAATCATTCAGGCATTCACCTTCATGCTACACTTGCCTTGTACAGTCATTCAATATTTTTTTGATGTCAAAATGTTTTTTTGATGGGAGAAAATGATGTCAATGCCATATCATGTTACCTACAACGTCAGAGTTAGCAATAAAATATTCTCCATGTTTGAAGTTTTGTGGTTTAATGATCGGACAAATGTTTTTTTTTTATTATCTTTTATTTTTTTGTTGTATACCAAGTCGAGGCTCATGTCACAGCTAATACACAGAAACGTATAACAAGGCAAGAGACGAGGGGCAGGAGAGGGAAGCACAAACTAGTGGGGAACAAAGACAATCGGATATCTGTGGAAGGGAGAGGGATGGGGTGGGGTACATGGGGTAAACAAGATGGTATTACAGAAACTTTCAGAAAGGAAAACAGGGTATTTGAAGGGGGTGGGCTTGGGGTGGATTAACAGTTGTAGTAAAGATCAAGATTTTAGATGGGGGAAGATATGAGATGGTGGTGAACAGCTGTTTTGAAGACCTGGAGGGAATAGTGGGATTGAAGAGAGTGTGGGAGTTTGTTCCAGAGGCAGGAAAAAAAGAGGAATGAAAGAGTGAAGGTGAGCAGTGATTCTTGATTTTGGCAGTTTCACAAGAAGGGGGTTTTTGGTGGACCTTGAGTGCCGTGAGGAAATATAGGGGGGACAGATCACAGACAGAGCAGGTGGGCAAGGCCGGAGAGGAGACGCGAGAAGACAAGAAGACCACCGACCTGCCTCAAGTGAGAGACCTGCCTCAAGTACCATCTTGTTTACTCTGTGTACCCTGCCCCATCCCTCTCCTTTCCACAGATATCTTATTTCTTAGTTTCCCCACTGTTTTGTGCTTCCCTCTCCCATCCCTCTTGTCTCCTGCGTTGTTAGGGTTAGGGTTGGTATTGGGGAAAAAGAAGAAAGTGAAAATATATCGCCGTGGACATGCACGCACACATGCACAAGGGCATTGCAATAGTCTCGCATCGTCTTCGGGGTGAGACAAAGAAGTCCACAACTTAAGTTGTGCCCAAGGTCATATAATTGGAGGGATGGAGAGGGAGGAGCAGAGAGAGGAGAAGAGATGGTGAATGAATGAAAATATTTTCTAGCTTTTCAACCAGCCCTGACTATTTACAAAAAGAAACTTTTGCAATTTCGTTGTTTTTGCCAAAATGTCACGTGTTCTGGCGATGTATGAAACTTTTCTTTCTCATTAGTGCAGGCAATAAATAGTGAGTGAGTGATCCAAGCATTGATTCGAGCAGTAATCGATTTTCATTCCAATTCTGTTTTTGTTGTGCTGTATCCTCTAAACCTGAGAGTATTCTCCAGTTATACGACTTCATTAACATTCTGATTTAATTATTGTTTAGGAGAATTGAATTCATCCCTCATGGAAGGGCTTTATAGGTCTAAACTCTAAAGGGTACGCTCCAACAGTAGTTACAGGTCTAAAGGGTCGAAGGAGTCTATTAGGTTTAAGGAGTCTTACGGGATCTAAAGTGTCTAAAGACAAATGTTTTTGTCTAAAGTGTTTAAAAACAAATATGTCTCAGACATTCAAAGTTTTATAACTGAAAAGCAAATGTTACAACTACTTCTATGAACAATAACCAAACAAGAATCATTCTCAGTCTCATCCTCTTCAGAATTGTGGTATTTTTTACTGAAGTACAAGTACAAGGAGACAAAGAGAAACTATCTGAATGTCCCCCTCTGTGCACATTGTCAGATTGCACAGTCTCTTGTACATAGTGAGGTGGACTGTTTGACATTCTCTTTTGAGCACAGATGAGTGGTTGCATTCTCAAAATGTTCTGCAAATGAGATACTATATGGTCCAAGAAACCGAGCTCCAAGATATCCGAGAAAGGTCTTTTTTAAGCATTGCTCTTACGAATTATATCTATACTCATAAATGTGTGTGTTTTATTTGATTTTTTTCCCATTAAGCATAACATACTCGTTCTGCTAACTCCTCCACCCCCATATCTCTCTCTTTCTCTCTTTCTTTCTCTTTTTTTGTCTCTGTCTCTGTCGCTGGACATTTCTGAATGGTGTTCATCTCTGGACAGTGGTTGTTTCTGAACAGTGTTCGTCTCTGGACAGTGGTTGTATCTGGATGGTGTTCTTTCTGGATAGTGTTCATCTTTGGACATATCTGGACAGTGGTTTTGTTCCTGACGGTGTTTGTCTCCGGACAGTGGTTATGTCTGTATTGTGTTCGTCTCCAGATATATCCGGGCGGTGTTCATCTCCAGATGCGTCTGGGCGGTGTTCGTCTCCAGACAGCTTGGTTCCGGACGTGTGCGGGCGGTACTTATGTCAAGATGGGAATTTGTCTCCAGCCGGGAGTTTGTCTTCGGGCCGTGTTTATCGTATGACCAGTAGAAAATGGATTTGAGATTATTATTTTCTTCCATCTTCACTGTTATTCTTTGCATAATAATTTTGATGAGATGGTATGAATTGTAATTAACACTCCACAGCACGTCTGCCTTCCCTTCCTCTCACCTCACACTGTCTTCCCCTTCCCCCACCCCTCCTCTCTCCTTTCCCCTCCACCTCTTCACTCTCCCTGTTCTCTCTCTCCCCCACCTCTCTCTCCCCCACCTCTCTCTCCCCCACCTCTCTCTCCCCCACCTCTCTCTCCCCCACCTCTCTCTCTCTTTCCCCCTTTTTTCTCCCCCCCCCCTTTGTATTAGCGTCAGCAAAGCGACGGGTGGTACTTGCTCGTACTGTATATTTATATTTTGAATAAAAAAAAACATACTTGCAAGAGACTCGTGTGCAAAACTTTGAGTGCCCCTTGTAGCTCATGATGCTGGGATCATTTCATTTTTGCACAACAATTTGCTGGTTTTTCATGTTTTTTAACCTTCATTTTGTTTCAATATTTTTATGAGCATGTTTTGTTGCATTCTCAAAACCTTAAACCATTC
>NC_140965.1:45811873-45916873 GCF_056783735.1 Eptatretus burgeri
CTGAAGCTCGACGTGGGTTATCAGCATCTGTTTGACATGTGGTGCAACGCTTAACCAACTGCTCCATGTCTTTGTCCAACCCCGGCCACCACAACAGGCTATGAGCAAGACTCTTGGTCTTCACGACGCCAAGGTGACTGACATGCAGTTCTTCCAAACACCGCTGCCTGAAATTCGGTGGAATCACCACCCTCATTCCCCACATAACGCACCGTTGGACCAACGACAGCTCCGATGCGCGCGACGCGAAAGGCTGAAATGCCGGTGTTGAGGGTAGATCGCTTCAATTCCCTGTAGAAATCGCCTGAACGACACGGGCGAGCACTGGATCATGAGCCAATTCCACCGCGACCTGTTTGGCTGTGATCGGCCCGCTTTGGATCTGGCCCAGCGCGAACACATCAATCCGGTCGGCCGACTCACACGCAACTGGACCCTCCGCGCAAGGCAAGCGCGAGAGCCCGTCACAGTTTGCATGCTTTTCGGTGCTCCGGAACTGAATATCGTAATTGTATGCAGCAAGAAACAGACACCACCGCTGTATCCGCGCGGCCGCTACCACCGGTACCCCGCGTTCGGGTCTCAGGATGAATTGAAGTGGTTTGTGATCCGTCTGCAAAGTGAAATGCCACCCCAGCAGGAATTGATGAAACCTCCGCACACCCCAGACGAGGCTGAGAGCCTCGCGCTCGATCTGGGCATATTCCCGCTCTGCTGCGGACAGGGTCCGGGATGCAAAACAAACAGGCCGCTCGGAACCATCGTCCATCCTGTGGGAGAGCACTGCCCCGATGCCATATGCAGAGCTGTCGCATGCCAATAAGAGCGGATGTGCAGGCTCGTAGTGCACGAGGACCGTATCCTCTGTGAGCAGCCGCTTGACGCGGTCGAATGCCACCTGGTGTGCAGGCCCCCAGGCCCAGCACTCGTCCTTCCTGAGCAACCGCGTTAACGGCGCAAGCTGTGAGCTGAGCCCGCGCACGAACCTCTGGTAATACTGGGCCATACCAATGAACGAGCGCAGCTGCGTCTTGTCGCGAGGCGGTGGCATGTGCTGAATCGCCTCCACCTTCCGAGGGCCTTTCAACAGACCCTCTGGCGTGATGACATGCCCGAGGTATTCCAAGCGCTGCTTGAAGAATGCGCACTTGTCTCTGTTCAAGCGCAGGCCGCACGCTTCTAGCTTCGTCAGTACTTGGGCAATGTTCGCAAGATGCTCGTCCGCCGTTTTCCCCGCAATGAGCACATCGTCCAGGTAGGTTTGAGCAGGCAGGCCAATGCAAACCTGATCCATGGCTTTCTGCCACAAGGCCGGGGCCGAAGCAATTCCAAAACAGAGTCGGGTGTATCGATAGAGCCCTTGACATGTGTTGATTGTCAAAAGGTCGCTACTCCCGGGATCCATCGGCAGGTGAAAATATGCATCACGCAGATCAAGCTTCGTGAAGTATTGACTCCCCGCCAATCGTGCATATATTTCATCGATTGACGGCAGTGGATATTGCTCCACGCTAAGCCCCGGGTTAACCGTGGACTTGAAGTCGCCGCACAATTGGACGTCTCCATTCCGTTTCAGCACCGTGACGACCGGGGTGGCCCAATCTAAGTACGACACCCGTTCGATCACTCCACAGGCCTCCAGCCTATCCAGTTCACCCTTGACCTTGTCCCGCAGGGCATACGGCACCGGTCATGGTTTACAAAAACGAAGAACCACCCCCTCCTTCATGAAGAGCTTTGCCTCCATGCCCTTGAGTTTCCCAAGGTCGTCGCAAAACAAACCTTGATGTCTTTGCAGAATCTTCTCCAACCGATCCTCCCATCGGCTCGGCACGGGATGCACAAGGTGAACGGCGGCCCAGTCAAGCCTGATGCGGGTCAGCCAGTCTCGGCCGAGGAGAGACGGACCCCTCCCCCGCACGACGTACAACGGAAGCGCGGCGACCTGGCCTTGGTACCGCACAGACACGTCTGCCATCCCGACTGGCGTTATCTTCTCGCGGGTGTACGTGAACAGTGTGAGGTCGGACCTGATAAGCTTCAGGTCGTTGAGTCTACGTGCGGTCTGTTCGCCGATGATCGACACCGCCGCACCCGTATCAACCTGAAACGTGATCGGCGTGTTGTTCACTTCGACTTCCACCGTCATCGGGCGCGTCGCCGCAGGGCCAATTGAAAACAGGCCCCTCAACGGCTGCCGGCTTCGCCCCAGGTCGCCGAGATCGCCTCGCACATCGCCGTCCCTGACCTTAACGGTGGCCAACGCCCCTTGGCACACATGCTTTCGATGACCCACCTTGTGACAACGTAAACACACGGTGCTTTTAAACTGGCACACACGGCGCATGTGTCGACCTCCGCATCCCAAACACGTCCGCGGGGTCACCTCGCCGCTCATGCGGCCGCGCGGCGACGTCAGGCCCCGACCCGCACCGAAGGACGAGCGTGCGCCCTGGGGTGCTCGCGACACCGCGTGGGCCCCAGGGCCATCTGGCATGCTGCGGCCGGTGATGGTCCGAACATCTCCGTGAGTCCGCTCGACAGCCGTAGCAGTGTCGACCGCCGAGGTAAATGTAATGGCTTCACCCTTCAGCCATAGAACCACCGAAACCATTTTCGCATCTTGCTACCCAGATATAAAACGATCTCTGAGCCGAGCTGGACGCTTCTCTGCCGTGAACTTGCAGGCCACGTAAGAATGCTTCATCCACGCCACGAAATCAGCGACGCGCTCCCATGTACCTTTGGCGAGGCGATCGAACTGGTATCGAGCCAGCTGTAATGACTTCTCCGGCGCCATGTGTGCTTTCATCCTCTGCACAATGTCCCGAAACGACAGCCCGTCATCACTGGGCTTGTCTGGCGCCACCAAATCACTCAGCAGTCGATAATGCTCCGCCGACAGCGAGGCGAGCAAGATCGACTTCTGTTTGCTCTCGTCGACCACATCATTCGCGTGGAAATAGCACCCTAATTGTTCCGAAAACAATTCGAAGTCATCTCCGACAAAAACGGGCACCTGTCCGTGCACCGGTACTCATCGATCAACCATCCTCGTCAGCCAACTGTGGTGTCCGAGGTGCAGCGGAACATGGAGGGCGAGAGCGTAGCAGTAACTTTGCTTTTTTCCGCGTCCGAATGTACATCACTGCCACCCCTAGCGGGCGAGTCATGATATACGAAAACCCAATCACGTGATACAGCACAATGCGATCCGTTACGAACGCCACGATTGTCCATTCGTAGCTGATCATGGAATTTCTCTGAAAGCTGTTCCCACTATCACGATGCATGGGACGATTGAAATCGTGGTCTCACAGTGCGTGGTGTTTGTCTTGTCTAAGATCGATCCCGATCACCACGATTAGGAAGCACGATTAGATGCGATCTGTCCCGCTTTGTTACGATGCAATACGATCTGTCGCGCTTTGTTACGATGCAATACGATCTGAAACGATGATCCCGATTGACAATTGATCGTGTTGATTGTAGAAAAATTTTGAACCGTTCAAAAATTTTCTACGATTAACACGATTGCCACGACTGACCTCAAGATCTGATAAGATCTGATAGGATCACCACGATTAGTCCACCATTAAGACCACAATTTCAATTGTGCCGTGCATCGTGATAGTGGGAACCGAGCATAAGGAGTGAAATTAGATGTTATTCATCAAATAGATGTTGGTGAACATGCTCTTGATGTTATCGGGTTATTAAGTTTGCCTTTGATCACTAAATATGCCGATGTTTATTGAAAAAGTAGGAAGACGAAGTCATACCACCAACTTCGACCACTTCCAGAAGACTATGTATATATATATATATATATATATATATATATATATATATATATATATATATATATATATATATATATATATATATATATATATATATATATATATGTCTGGTAATTTTTTTTTTAATATATTTTTTATTACGTATGTGCACTTGAATATAATTGTTATTCATAAAAAAGGGTAGTATCATTAAAGGTGAAATATAATACCTGAAGTGGTAATATTAGGAATGCATGCTCCACTTATTCCATTAATTCTTATGAAAAAAACTGCTTTGATTATTGTCATTTTGATATTCGTCCCACTTTTCAGGAATGCATCTCTGACGTAAAGCGAGGTCTCACAGTATATGTGGACTACCGTAAAGATGGCCTTTTTATGAATAACCAAAATACAAATATCAAATCAAATTTTTAAATACAATGCCTTTCATGGTAAAACCATCACAAGATGCTGAACAGAATTGATTGGGAAATTTGCAACAAGTAATTATAATGAATAATCATCTATAATCTTTCAAATAAAATGTTAATGTATCAATAATATTTTTCCACAGTGTCATTTTTACAAAGCCAATGCGCTTCATGATTCACCCAAATCCCTTGATGGTAATCAGATTTGATAAATTGCCATTTGTCTTCACATTGACTTGATAAATTTCCCAGATCTCCATAATTAATGTTATTTAAAACCATATTGCTGTTTGCCACACATCTTTGTCATTTAGTTCAATGTTCTCATCCTTGGAACTCTTCTCCTTCTTCTTCTTTCGGCTGCTCCCGATAGGTGTCGCCACAGCTGATCATCCATATGATCCGCATCGTGATTTGGCACGTTTTACGCCAGATGCCCTTCCTGACGCAACCCTGGTCGCCTCTTACGACACAGGGATATGGTATACCTATTTTAACCACGGTATACACCGGCCCAGTATACTGGTACTCATTTCGCCGACCTCGGAAGGATGACAGGCTGAGTCAACCCCTTCAGTGGACCAACGGGGCTTGAACTCAGGACCTTTTGGATCCCAAGCCGCTGCCCTAACCATTGTGCCAACACCAGGCTTTATTCTCATCCTTGGAACATTTTTTTTTATTTTATGTTCTAAGTGCATTGATCTTGTTATAGCTCACGACGAGTTAGAGAGGGTGGGTGGGTTAGGGTATATATATTTTTCAGTCGATTGGAGGCAAAGTAAAATCAGGAAATGAGTAAATAGCATTTTTGTTTAGTGCATTATCCTGATTTGAAGCACCTCTTTTTATCCGACATCACTGGTTTGATATCTTCTCTTTTTCTCTTTCTAATGTATCGAATAAAACACCAATTGGATGTGCTTGTGATTCACATGCTTCACTGAACCTTTGCAAGAACCCCCCTATACCCCTTTGCAAGATCCCACCCACCTGCTGGATACACCAGTGCCTGACACTTTTACTATAAAGTCTGCTTTCTCATCCGCAAGCTCTTTCAGGCCTACTAGTTGCCTCAGATTAGACGAGAAGTTGAATTGCTGTCCACATTTGTTCTCTGACTAAATTTATTTCCAAAATGTTACCTAACAATCTCACTTTATAGTGTAACTCAGCATGTGGGAACTGCATTAACTTGCTTGCAGCATGAACTGCAAAACAATAAGCCAATTTGGTTGAGATGTTAAATAATTGATGGCTCGATGGATGCTTCCTGCTGTTTCTTTTTCCCTACATTTGTATCTCACAAAACACCAATATAATGTGATTTGAAATGATCTTCCCTACTCTGTTGCAGTTCATCACAGGATGATGTATTGGTCCACCACATTCAAATTGGCATAAGTTATTATTGCTAGGATTTATCATTGGAGATGGCTCTTAAAATGCACAGGTTTACAACGAGCAGCCACCGTCTTGAAGTTTGTCATTAGGAATATGCAATTCTTTTTTTTTTTAATAAGGTTTTACAGATAAAGTTATTGAGGAGCTTGAATTGCAAGGACATTATGAGACAACAGGTCTGTTGTTTGTCCACAAATCATTATAGTATATGTAATTTGAAAATAGCTGTATCCCAGAGTTATGAGTCATATTCTCAGATCAGAATGCAAACAGGCTAACCTGCATATTTTATAATATCAGTGTTCAGTGGATGTTACTTTACTGCAAAACATAGTTAAAATTCTCTTATTCTCTAGGTTTTTGAGTAAATTGCTTTGAAATTGTGTCCTCATTGACAGGGTAACATGGCCTCAGGTCGAGCATTAAGATACCTAAGCATCGTCCAATGCATGTTCCATTTCTATGAATATACGTGTTGAAACAGTATTGCATAATACTGTTTCCTTGCAGGATGTTAGGGTTTTGAGTGACGGCAGCCTGGAAGATGAATCGGTGTCATTGTTTCCTCTTTACACTGCCGAAAAGAAAAACAAGAAGTATTTTGCAAGGTGAAAATGGTGTCTATGAGTGAAAACATCAGTTTCTTCAAAATGGCAAGTCATGGCAACATACAGCTGCCATTTTGTAAGTTATATTTTTGTTTTGGCAAGATTATTTGAATATACCATACTGACAAAATCATCCAGGGATTGAGATGGCATTCCCACATTTGATTTGTCTCATCTGGGTTGCATCCTTGAAGTGATATAATCCAATTATATATTGTCGTATTGGTGCTTCATCGCTAGGCCTTTTTTTTTTTTTTTTTACAATGTGCCATCCCTTGAGAGGGAATATTAAGTCAGTTGCCCTGGCTGCTAGCATTTACCTTTGACTGCTAAAATCATGTGATTCCTTTTGAAAAGACTTTGCTGTTAGCTTGTCCAAATTATAAATTTGTGTGCCAGTACCCTGTACGCTGGCCAAACTACATCAATGGTACAGCCCCATGCCCCTCTTAATATTACAATCAGCCAATACTCTTCCAACATTTGGATGTGTGAATTATTTGAATTGGGATGAAGTACACTTGTTTTACAAATTATCGTTTGAGTTCTGTTTTCACAAGTCTTTCCAATTGATTGATTTATCAGTCTGAGACAATCTTTTCCAAGCCACTGCTTATTTCATGTGCAGGTTTTTTTCAGGAAATAATGGATCAACACAGGATCCATCAGAAAACTAATGAAAAAAAGAATATACGCGTTTGTCGGGGCACCAAGCATCAACCTTGACCTTTGGGACGTCAATATTCCAGAGAACAGTGTTCAAAAGGAAGAGCACCATGCTCCTCTTTGGCATATTCAAACAGGGGGAGTAAGCAGTCATTCTGACCCTGCTTGTATGTCGATGGGGAAGCAAATACCCCTAAGTACATGTGAAAATAGTATTGTGAAGAACAAGCAAGAAGCTTTGAATGGAGAGAATAATGATGGCCAACAAAGAGATAACCCAACTGGTGAATATTCTGCAGATGTCCTGCAAATGTCAACAAAAGTTGTGTCAGGCGACCTGGTGCAAAACTGCCCCCAAGTGGCTGATTTTACGGAGAGCCATTGGACTGTAAATAGTGATGTTGTGCATGAACCTTTATCACCAGAGTTGTTCGATCTTGATGCTTCCGCAGAGGGGCAGTTTGAGAACTCTTTTCAAATGAAGGAGAGAAAATGTTGCCAAATACATGAAACAAAAGAAGGGAAATTTGGTTGCAGAGAAATCTTTGATGATGCCAAGGAATCGCAAACTCTTTTTCCATCTTTTTTATCTGAAGAATGTGATGGACTTCAGAATTCCTCAAGGAGTACCACTTGGAAAAGGGTATCTTCTGATGAACATGAGGAAGAAAGAAACTTTAAGGTCTTGAAGAAACCTCCAAAGCATGCAAGCTCCCAGTCAAAAGATGACGTATGTGTTGAGTGCAAATACAAAGAAAATTCCTTGTGTCAGCTCCACAGATGCTTACCGCATGAAACTGGAGGAATGATGTTTGAATGCGTTGGCTCAGGCTTGCTTTGTTCCCAAGTCTCTCAACCAATAGCCACTGTGGATGGCAGAAGATTGCACCAAGGCAGAGATTGGAAATGCGAAGTTGTGCATTCTGTCACCATAAAAGAAAAGTCATTTGGAACAGCTTTTCCAGTTTCCATCAATTGTGAGAGCTCTTTGGAGGATTATCACACAGTTGCTTCCACTGAGAAAAGCAATTTTAAAAGAAGTGTGACATCTGCACACTTTCACAGGAAGTTGGAAGAACAAACAGAAACAGCCAGATCCCCAAAAAGCTCTTGCCAATCCGATGTCCAAAATAATGATGCACAAAACACAGTCATTGCCCAAAGGACACTGAAAGGTGCTTACCAACAAAGGTCTGCAGATAAAGTTGGGGGATCATGGCAATCATCAAGCAAAGGTATGAAGAATACAGATTCTGGACGAGTTAAGACTGATACATTGCGGGTTTGCCTTTCTGATCGTTCTGGGCCAGGCAAAAATCTCTTGGCTGTGGTGTTGAACTCACGAGGTGTGCGTTATGTGCAAGCCACGAAAGGATTTTGTGCAGGCCGTTCGTTCTCTGTTTCCTCACTTTTGTTGATGGATTGGCTCGGTGACACAGCAACATTGGAGCTTTGGAGAACTGCTGCCTTTTGGGCTCTGATGCTGCTACCAGGAGATGTGGTTGTCATTACAGGTGTGTGTATGTTTCAAGTTGATTATAGCATGTTATAGACTGCAAAGAAAGATGTAATTTGGGGGGCTTTAGGTATACATTCCAGATATAAAAACTGTTGTATTGCAAGCAGGGCCATTCCAAGCCCATTGAACCAGAAATGGAACATTTCGTTGCCCATCCCTCTCAGACTTAGCAAAACAAAATTCACCTGGTAATTTTCAGGCATGCTGAGTTCCAAAATAAGAGTCATTATTATTACCCCCATCAACCCCCCTCTACAATTTGATAATTTTGCTGTTTTACAAAGTTTAGACCGAAATAACTAACAAGGAGGGAGGGGCAGGGGGGCTCCAAAAATCACCCAAAAATGATGATGGGCCACAAGAATCAAGCAAAATATTTTGGTATCCTTTGATTTTGGATTTTTGGAAGATTTTTGAAGTTGCATTTGTCATGCATCCGAGCATTGCTTATTTCCACTTTGGTGAAGTGAAAGTACCACATAGTCATAACCAAATTGGAATTTTTCTTCAATTTTGCATTCTCTTTGGTTAGATTTAGAATAGAGAGATAAAAAGATCTTCACAATTTGCTTAGAGCTGAGGGGTTATGTGCTTGCATGTGGAACTTAGATTTCTTTGTTATGATAATACATTTGAAACTACCAAAACCTCATCTTGTTGCATTTGAAAAAGTACAAACTGGTAGAAAACACAAAAAATAGATTACCATGGTACTCCTACTGGAATTGAACTTTAAAATCTCAGTTTTCTTGAGTTATATCACTGCACAAAAAAGAAAGGATCTTAAACAATGTAAAAATTGCATGCAGAATATGGTTGGTTAATGACTGCTATATAAACCGCACATCACAAAGTTCAGTAATTATCAAATTTTAAGTTATTGCATCTGTGAATTGGAATGGGGAATGAGATTTTCTTCACGATGGTCTTGCATTCATAAAACGGTCTATCTTTGGGGAAGGGCCACTTTAAGGTGTTCAGTCCAGAAGGAGGCATAACTTTCACTTGTGCTCCATCATCTGAGATGTCACAAAACCAGTCACCAACTTGTAGACTCAGTTGAGCTGGACCTTTCTGACCAACTGCCTCTTTGAACACTGTCACCACATGGAATTCTGTACTTTGACTGGAAAATGAGTCATTTATCTTGCTTGGGGTATCGGGTATAAAGTGGTCTGCTTCCTTGGAGCCAGTGATGGCTTGGACGTTGTCAGACCTGGCATTAAGAAGAGGGTTGTTTTCTCAACCTGTTCTTGAGAGAGACAATTATTTGCATACCAGTTACATGTCCTTTCACCCATTCATACAGCTGCTAAGGGGTTCATAATCCTAAGGGTTCAGCAGCTCCACACGCAAGTTCATATCCCCTCAGCTCCAAAGGAAGCACACCCTCCCTGTCAGTTTTTATTCGAGATGTAACCCCAAACAATGCAAAATTGAAGAAAAATGCCAGTTCAGTTCGGATTAAGTGGTATTCTAACCTCACCAAAGTGGTAACACAAGCATGCATGACAAATGTTGGAATGCATGACAAATGCAACTTCAAAAATCTGCTAAAAATCCAAAATCCATGGACACCAAAACATTTTTCTTGATTCTTGTAGATCTCATCAGGGTCTATCCAAAAATATATTTGAGTGATTATTTTGACCCCCACCCCACACAACATGAGTTACATATTTCGGGCCTATACTTGGTAAAAATAACAAATGACAACTTGGTGGGGGCAGGGGGGCTTGAAATCAAGTGTTTCACAAAATTTGGAAGACTGGTTCCTAAGGTTCTTACAGCAATCCTAACATTTTAGAATCTGCATCCCCTACAGGGTCATTTTGGCACATTCCAAAATATTTTGTTCACTCAATATAATTGTCCAAACAGTAGAAAAAGATGTTTTATGCTTTGGGAATTTCATATTTTCTTGTGTATGGATGCAGAAGGAGGGAACATAGCCTTGCTTGCTTAAAGTAAATAGGTATATAGGCTTAGTTATAAGCCTCGTTATTTCTTTAAATTATCAGATTTTATTCCAGATTTTGACATTTATTTAGTCCGGACAATATCCGATCCTCAAAGCCAAAATAATATTTTGATGATATGCTTTAATTGGCCTGTGAGAGTAGATCATGGAAAATTGCATCATGTAATGCATGAAATCACTCCAAGCTCCTAATTTTATAACTATAGCATTTACAAAAGCGATGTACACAGCAATTCATAGCTATGATGAACAGGCATTTGATAATATGAGTGAGGAAAGTGGAAAAAATAAAACTATCATAAAGAAATCATTGCGGCCTGTTCCAAGTCAAGGCATGGTTGAGCAGGCCAAAAAACATGGTGGCTTCAGACCCCAGCAAGGTTACCTAGGATACTTCTTAGATCCCAAAGAGAAGTGTCCAAGGATGTGCCTGATAAAGGATATAATTAAATAAAGCTGTTAATTATCTTCAAAAGGGGTGTTTTAATTAACCCAAACACTCAATTTTCAGTCTTGCACTTCAATGGAGTGTTCTTAGTATGCATGCAAAGTTTCAGGCTGCTAGGTTTCATGGTTTTGGAGTTATGGAGGACACACACACACACACACACACACACACACACACACACACACACACACACACACACACACACACACACACACACACACACACACACACACACACACACACACACTTATTAGTATAGATGTGTACAAATAAATGCATAAAGCCCATTCAATATTTTAGTTATTTATTTTACCTGCTCCAAAACATTTGCTTCATGGTGAATGATTGTATGCAACATTGGTAATACATAAATTAATGTATCGGACATGGAGTTTTTCCAGTGCCTTATGCCTGCATTGTCTGCTATTATCAGAAAAATAGGAGTTGCAAAGTGTAAGCCCAAAGTTCAAACTTGCATGCTGTACATGCTAATTATCTGAATCGGGGTGTGTCATGCAATTGTTGGCAACAGTTCTTGTGGAAAAAAAATCTTACAGCAAATGGAAGGAAATGGCCTGAAGTGTTACTTTCCAACCATATCACAATGAAACGGGCACAGGAATAACGTAAACGTAATTTGGTTTCTACAGCCTCCAGCCTATTATATTTCTCACACTGCACCAAGTCTCAGACTTGGCTTGTTTGAATTCTCCTGCTATTGTGTCTCACTTGTACATTGTTGCATGGCCTCTTCCTATTACTGATTACATTAAAACCTATTTTGCCACTGTTGACGTCATGGTTAGTTCTCACAGTCAACAAGTGCTTTGTATTTATTTTGTAAAGTATTTATCAAATAACTTTTGTATGATTTACTAAATCAAGACCAACTGACATCTTGAACGTTCGATTGCATGGGATGGCTCATACAATACCTAATTTTTGTTTTGCTAATGGCAATCCCACTTCTTTAAATAATCATATATATGCATAATTAAAAAATAATTGAAAAATGAAATATCAATTATATAGACATAATCACCACTGCATTGATAAATTGCAACAAATTGCAACCATGACATAAAAAGCATCTCAAAATGCAAAGCCTTTCTGTGTCTGCTTTGCACTCTAAACTAAACGATTAACATGACAGCCAAAAATAAAAGAAACAAAAATAGGGGCAATACCCCAAGGAGCTCACCTGGTAGAATAATGATACTGACGAGGATGTAGACGTGGGACGGAATCATCAAAATTTACCAATGAACCAATGTTATAGCAAATACCTATTTGGGGGGGGGGCAACAGCCCCTCCCCCTATGACCCACCTCAGATGCCAAATTTTTAAATAGCATGGACAAATGTTTGTACATCATGGTTGATGAAGGTTGTGGTCAAGTTTCATCAAAACGGTGTGTGCAGTTTCTGAGAGAAAGCAAGTACCTATTTTGGGGGACAACCCCACCATAGACCCCCAAAGATCCTGATCTTTTTTAAATTAATTTTTTTATGGTATGAACAAACTTTGGTACATCATGGGTGATGAAGGTTGTGGTGAAGTTTCATCGAAATTGTGTGTGTAGTTTCAGAGGGGAAGTTGCAAGTATTTATGGATGGACTGACCAACTGTTGGACAGATGACGCACCATCCCATAAGCTCCCTGGAACTATGTTCCAGTTGATATGAGCTAAAAACGTAAAATTTATAAACTCGTGCTCTCCATATTCTTGTAATCAAGCGTGCCTGAAGCATTTCAGGATTGGGGTGACAAAAAACAAACAATTATGAAAATAACGTGTCTCTGTCTCTGTCTCTGTCTCTCTTTCCTTTTTTTGAGGGGGGGGGAGCAAAAAAACGCCAAGAAAACATCCCCCTCACACATATTTTAGGGTGCACTTGCCCCACCACTTCCAGCACCCTTGCTCATAATAAAAGTTTGCAAAAAATTAATGACAAAAACTCTGTTGGTAAATGATTGCAAAACTTTGTCTCACTCTGCCTGGGGGATGGAATAAATATATATAATTTATGACTTCCCTGAAAAGGAAATCTGCTGTCAGTGACATAACACTGAGAGAGCAGCTATCAATATAGTAATAAAAGGGGAAGATAAGAAACAATCACAGGACCAACATGATTGCAGTTGCAGCAGATCTATTTTATAGCTCTTTCTTCTTACAATGAGACTCAAACTTCCTTTTTGCACTGGCCAAGGACACATCGGGTTTGGTTCTGCCTCATTTACCTATGATAAAGCAGAACATGTTTCTAAAGTGGTGAATTATTAGATTTTATCATTACTGATTGTTTTTGCTTTATATTCATGTATGAAAATTCCACCAAAAAGCCATAGATGAAACTCCAATGAATTTCTTTGTAATATTCCCAGTGGAAGACATTTTCTGCCCTCTATTTCCTATATCACATCATCTATATATTTTATATGATTGGCTGTACATCATCTGATTGTATATTGTGGGGGGGGGGGGGGGGAAGGCTCCATTTTAAATTTTTTAATGTTAAAATGTCTGCCAATTTGACCACTTTAGTCTTTCATAGTAGAATGCTGTTTTGTAACATTTGGATCTGTGATCTTCTCCTCTTGAATGCTCTTTCTAAGCAGTGTCCACATGTGAATACATCATTATTGATTTGAGTTGCAAAGTTTGAATGTGAGCTTGAGTTTACTTTGTTGCTTTTATATCAATGTTCAAATTCATGACACATCATGTCGTCTCAGTGGCTTAATGTTGTAGTTACATTAATCATCATTTTACCAGCCTCGGTGGTGTAATGGTTAGAGCGTCTGCTCTGAGTGTGGGAGGTTGGAAGTTCGAACCCTGTCCGAGTTCATACCAAAGATATTTAAAATGGCATGTGCTGCTTCCCTGCTTGACTTTCTGTATTTAAAAATGGATAGAGCACAGACAAGCAACCATAAGTTGTTAATAATAGCATAGGCTTTGATGGGCCTATTAGCCTCCTCCTGCACTGGCGTTCCTTGAAAGGGAATTATATTTTTACCCCATGCACGAGAAGCGAAAAGTGGGATGAAGATATTGGTTCACTTCTGTCTGTCTGTCTGTCTGTCTGTCTTTTTCCTTCGGTCTACAAAAGTCAGTTTATGATCGAGGGACAACTTGATTTCAATTGAATGTTATATTTTCAACACAAACCGGAACATGAATCGGAAAACGAACCTGCAGTTTTAAGAATACTTCGGCTCTAAATTTGTTCTATTACACATGCGCAGAGAGGAGTGAGATGATTTATTTTACTTTGTCTGCCTGTCTGGCAGTCAAACAAGATTGAAAATCATTCCAAACTGGAAACACTGTTTTTAAGGACATCATAAAGGACACAAAAAACAACAGGCACAAATAACTAATATAATGTGTTAAATAGGGTGGGCAATTAGACACTGCATCGATGACGGTAAACTTCCGGAATTTTATTTTTCTATGACCTTTAAATCGTTATTTTATTTCAATTGAATTGTATACTTGAACACAGGAGAACACAAAATGTCTTTTTAGCACTTTCAAAACCCTTCCGTTTAGCATTACTTGGACAAAATATTACAGCATGTTAAGTCATTACGACCAGTCAAATTTGCTGCTTGTAGATCTCGTCCACGTCCTTGTTTCTCAAGACAGCATGGGGTAATGTGTTCTATGAACTCTCTAGTACATATTATTTTAGTAGTTTGCATCCTCTGTCCAAGATGTGGAAGTCAGCAAGATGGATCACAGAGTGGTATACCAAGTAATGCAGAAATTTGCCTAAATTTAAGTAGCAGATGTCACCTCGTTGTGTGCAGCCAGAAGGTTGTTTAAGTGACTGCAGATAGTTTATTATCTGAGAAATGGCAGCCCACATTCTGTAAGACAATAACTCGATTCTCCTGACTATTGATGGCTCAAAAATTTCAACATCCAAGGGATAGATGGAATGTGAGCACAGCAGCCAACTGCATTGACTCGAGCTTTGCATTGGCAGTACCACCACCAGGTCCTGACAGGAACAGCGATTAGTGCCTTATATAATACACATTCATGCTGTTGAGTTGTCTGTGCTCAGATAAAATTTAGTTACACCAAGGCCAAGATAGTTCATTCTCTTTCAAATTCTTGTTGCAGCAAGATAATTCTGTAGAGGAACAATGATTCCTGTATTCACAAGGATTTTTGATCTTGCAGTTACATTAACTAAGAATTCTTCCCTTAGCAATCAACACACTGGAAATATGATGAGACAATTGTGAGGATGAACTTCATGATGAACCAAATAATTGTGAGATCAGGTGACCTCCGATGCTTCAGACCATTGCTAATTAGTGTTGACAAGCTGTACTCATAATCAGAAAGATGGAGCTTTTGTGTTCGTTCACAAAGTGTAAATGAGGGAACTCTGCTTTACTTTACACATGACTGAAACTTCCCCCCCCCCAGAAACTGTATGTAATCCTTTTCATGGCCTTGTCCAACTTGCTTCCACCCTTTTTGACTTCTGCACCACTTCTACAACACAGGAAACTCCAAACTTGGCCATTTTTATGATGTTGACCTCCAATCCTGTAATCGAATAGTAAACCTGTTTCTCCCAAGTTACACTTTTCAAATTAAAACAAGGGTTTCTCCACTGATATCAGCTCAGGATTAGTTATGAGTAATACAGCTTAAACTTCCTTAGCGTTACTACTGATACAGAAAACGTGGTTGGCTTATTTAAAATCGAATTGTACAATAGCAATGAAATATTACAATACAGGGTGTTCCAAAAAGACCCATACAACTTTGGTTGTTAATATATTTAGAACCACAAATGATACAATGATACCCTTTGGTTTACGTGATACAGAAACTCATGAAGTTTTCTGCACACCATCAATACACTTCAATGTGAGCTCCATTTGTCATGCGCAGGACATCAAGGTGGTCCATGAGTTCTTGCCATGTTATGCTCAGCATGCTTGCGTTCACCAGTGTGCGTGCATGCAGCTGTGATCCAAGAACGAAGATCCTGCAGGTTTGCCACCTTGGTGTTGGAGACATCTAACAGAAAAAAAAATCAAGGGAAGTTATGTCTGGTGATCGTGGGGGCCAGGCGGTTGGTCCGTTTCAGCCAATCCAGCGACCTGGAAATTTATCATTCGGGACAGTTCGAACAACTAAGGCCCAATGAGGGGGAGTGCCGTCCTGTTGAAAAATGATATCGGGTTGCAGGTCTTAAGTCTGTGAGAAGGTGAATCCTTTTAACATGTTCATGGAATTGCTGAGGTCACTTTATCCTTTGCAAAGAAAAACGGACCCACCAAGCGGTCATGTGGAAGGCCACACCATACATTGACCTTTGGACTGTCGTGTGTGTGTGTGTGTGTGTGTGTGTGTGTGTGTGTGTGTGTGTGTGTGTGTGTGTGTGTGTGTGTTCAATGACCATGTGGGGGTTTTCAGAGCCCCAGATCCTCAAATTGTGCCAGATGACCTTCACCAATGCATGAAAGCAAGCTTTGTCTGTGGACATGACCTTTTTCAGGTCATCTTCATCATCCTCAATGCGACTGAGCATTTCCAAGGCAAACTCCTTGTGTTTGGGTCCATCATTTGGTTTGAGCTCCTGCAGAATCTGCACCTTATAGGCATAAAGCTTGTCTTTTATGCAAAATCCTGTGTGCAGTGGTGGTTGGTAGTCTCAGTTCTCTGGATGCGCATCAAATTGATTTTCTGGGACTTTGTTAAAATGATTCACGCACTTGTTCAACATCTGCTGCACTTGTGCTTGGTCGACCAGTACTTTTCTGTATTTGACAACTTCCAGTCTCCGTAAAACTCTTGTACCACTCTCTGATACTCATCCGCAATGGCGGATTCCTTCCATACGTCTTACAGAAATTATGCTGAACTTGCATGTCGGATCTCATCTCGATGAACCAGTCTACGCACTGAGCTTTCTCCTGTTAGGTTAGGTTAGGTAAGGGAGCATGCGCCGGAGCAGCGCGTTGCTGCGTCCACTTTCCGTCGGTACTCCAGTGGCCTCCGTCTGGCCATTCCTTAGGCAGATGCCTGGCCGATCCCCATCTCTTTGAGATTTTGATCAACCTGCTGCAACGACGAGGCACGCATTTGTCCCGTTGGCCTTCTCCACTCAAGAGGCTCCCTCACTGAGAGAATCTGGTAGGCAAGATCAGCATCAGGAAATCGAACCACATGTCCATACAGCCACAGCTGACTGTCACAAACTATACAGGTAAGAAATCTCATTTGAGTCTCTCTCAGCAACCGCTCATTGGACACAAAGTCTGACCAGCAATAGCCAAGGATTCTCTGAAAAGACCTGGTAATGAAGGAGTTAAGTCTTAATCTCAGATCCTTTGTTAGAGTCCAAGTTTCACATCCATAGAGCAAGGACTGGAAGCACCAAGAGCCTGAAGACTCAGACTTTTGTTGTCCTGCATCGGTGCTGAAAGCGCCACACCCCATGATACAATGAATCCACGACTCCCCAGGCCCGACCCAGACGTTCATTGACCTCTGGCTCACAACCTGCGGGGACATGAATATCACTGCCAAGGTAAGTGAATCTCTCCTTAACTTCAATGTCCTTACCACAAACAGGTACATACAAGATGGCAGCATCCAAGATGTTATTGAAAGTCTGGCTCTTTGTTTTGACCCAGGATACCCGTAGTCCCAGCAGCTCTGATTCCTCATTCAGTGCCTCGAAGGCCCCTACAAGGACATCCAGTGTTTCAGTAAGGATGACTGCATTATCTGCGAAGTCAAGGTCAGAGATCTTGACATTCCTAAGCGATGCAGCACAGCTTGATCTCTCCGACACCTTCCCCCAAATCCAATCCATGCAAGTGTCGAGTGTGGGGGCCAATACACACCCCTGACAAACTACATTAATAACTGGAAATAAGTTGGAGATGGAACCACCACACCTCATAGCACTCTCTGTATCAGAGTATAGTTCAGAAATCATATCATTTAACTTTGGTGGCACCCTGCGAAGACCGAGAATCCTCCAGAGGGCATCTCTATTCACTGAATCAAATGCTTTGTGGAGATCAACATAGGCTGCAAGCAGCCCCTACTGAAACGCTCATCTGCATTCGATGAGGACCCGGAGAGCAAGCATACAGTCAATCGTTGACTTCTTTGGTGTAAAAACCCGACTGCTCTGGCGCTGGTGCTTAAGCAGATGGTGGCGAACCCTATGAAGAATTATCCGAGCAAAGACCTTGCCTGGCACTGAGTGCAGCGTCACCCCTCGGTAGTTGTTGCAGTTCTGGCGATCACACTTCCCTTACCAGAGAGGGAGAACAAAGTCCTTTTTACAGTCAGTTTGGATGATGCCTGTGCTCCAAACAGCATAGAACTGCATGTAATGATACCATTACAGCATTTCCACCAGCCTTGAGAAGTTCCTCATGGATGCCACAGATACCTAGGGCTTTACCTTCTTTCAACTGATTCACCACAGTTTGTGTTTCCACAAATGAAGGTGGTTCACAGTTGATTGGAGGGTCAGCAATTGGGATAGTTAATCCCCTGTCATCCAACTCAACAGCCGGTGGGTCAGCCTAGTACAGCTGCTAAAAGTAACTGACCCAGCAGGCCTTTACTTCGGATTCCTCTGTCAAGAGTCCACAACCTTCTGCTCTAACATCAGCGCATCGAGGGACATGCTTGGAGGAACGCAATGCATGAATTCCTCTGTGAGCAGGACGAGACTCACTCGTCCACAGGTGATGCTCTAATTCTTCACAGATTCCTCGTACTTGAGCTTCCTTGTCTGCCCTCAGCACACATACAGTTTTATGCCTTAGCTCCCTGAACAGCTCAGATCTGCCATTAATCCTGGCCCTGAAACTCTGGTCAATGATATTCAGGGCCTCTTGGGAGACACAGGTCCACTTCGCCTCATCGTGGGTTCGAACACATCCACTGGCAACATCAAGGATGGTAGCCGTAAAGGCACTCCACAACTCTTCAGGATTCCCCACAACACCCAGACCCCCCAAATCCCCACTCGACCTTTTTGCAAATGCCTAAGTTACCCTCTTAGGCTTGAGCTTGTCAACATCCAGGCTAGGCTGGGATGGCACCACTCTCCTGGACTTAAGCTGCAACTTCAGAGATGCTACAACAAGACTGTGGTCAGTATTGAGGAACTGGGCACTCTGATAGACCCTGCAGTTCTGAATCATCCTCCAGCGACCATCAACCACCACATGGTCATTCTCCTTTGCAACACCACCAGTGTTGGATTACCAAGTCCAATGATGAGGCTGTGGGTGCTGAAACCATGAAACAGCCACCCAGTTAGGTATGGGAACCTAGTGCTATCATGGTTCACAGTTCCAGACCCATGGGGACCGACACTCTCATAGCCATCCCTATTGGTGCCAATCGATGCATCGAAGTCCCCCCAAGACTATAAGAGTATCTCAACTGGGGCACTGATCAACACAGACTCGAGCACGGCATAGAATGTTTCCTTCACAGTGAGATCACCCGCCTCACTCGGAGCATGTATAGAGACCAGGGAAATGACACCCAAGGAGTGACGAGTCCTCAGTTTCATAATTCGCTCGTTGACTGGTGTTACCTCAATTATCATGGGAGCCAACTTATTGGAAGTAGCTACAGCAACTCCTTAGGCATGGTAACCATCAGAGTGACCAGACCAGTAATAGGTGTAACCACCCTCCATGACCTTGCCACTATCTGGTCTCTGAACCTCAGAGAGTCCTGCAATACCGATGCTGAAGCTCTGGAGCTCAGATGATAGCAGAGACAGGTGATCATCCTATCTTCGGGAAAGGACATTCCAGGCACCCACCTGAAGGGACCGCCTCAAGCTAATCTGAGGAGACGCCGTCTGGTGGACGACACCTCAGCACCATCCCGATACACACTACCGCAATCCAACCCGGGAAGGTTACCCCATGTTTTTCCTTCTATCATCAAAGAATGGGGTCCTGAAGGCTTTTCCCCAATCCCATCATCCGGTGAGCTGGCCTGCGAAGGGCAGCTGCACAGGAGGTACTCCCACGTACTTTCTTTCTACCCATGAGGTACTTTCTCCTGTGGGGTCACCACTTTCTTTAAATTAAACCATCATACCTGAAAATAAAGAAAACTTTATGAGTTTCTGTATCGTATAAAACAAAAGTTATCGTCTCATTTGTGGTACGAAATATATAAACAACCAAAGTTGTCCAGGTCTTTTTGGAGCACCCTGTATATTAGGTCAAGTATTGTTTGGGCACTTTGTCAGATTATGGAAACCAGTCCCCCCCCCCATTCTCCCCTCCCATTTTCCTATTTTCCCTGACAAGTATGGTTGAGTTAACATAAAGGAAATTTCTGGTAATAATTCCAATAGGTTAGTGCTCTCTTAATCCTTGTAATTGGATCACAGCAAGAAGCTCTTTTGGACCACTGAGGCTATGGCACATCATTCTTTTGGGTCGTGAATTGGTCCTCCAGGAAAATGCTGAGACCTGTCCTCACAACAGCATATAATTTCAATGAAAAAAGTTTAACTCAGCTTTAATTATTACTTTTATATATGTCAGTTGAAAAAAAAATAGAGATTGTGCTATTTTCATACCTCTTTCCTATGATTGAAATGCATGCTAATAAATAGATTTATTACAAACTTAAATGCTGAAGATTGATAGCTCTTCAGTTATCTCGTACCTTGATTTTGTTCATCCCTTTTGATAAAGATTTAACTTTTCACATACGATAGCAAAAGTTGAAGGTGTAATTATTTTTCGATAACCTGTTAGATCTTTGAAAAAATTACCTATTGCTTGATCGGATGAATGTGTTGTAACTTTTGAAGTACGGGATAGTTACAAGAAAAGGATTTTACACCACCTTGTTACATTTGGCAACACATAGCATGCAAGCTTGCCTCCCAGAATCTAAACCTTCCTTTGTGATTTGCTATATCCACTCAACCACAGAAATAACATCCGTTGCGCTTCACCCCTCTGAGAATGGCTTTTTCAGCCTGACTCTGGCCTTTTTTTGTTATACACCTATTTCTATGCTGTTTTACTCACTCACGAAAAACTGGCCTGTATAGGTTATGTCATGTCATAAGACATAAAAGCCAGTTTCATTTGGGGGCCTTCTTAAAGTTGGGTGTGTGTCATTGGTTATCTCCATATGCAGCTTTCAGAAGGTGGAATGGAGCCCTTCCAGGTCTCAAAGTGCATGTATGTGCGTGCGTGCGCAAGTTGCTGTTGTTGGCTTCTATCTCCACACGTGGGTGGGTTTCAGGAGGTGGAACGGACATCTACCAGGTCTCATATTATCCACATTTGTGTGTGTTTGTATTTGTGTTTTGTTGTGTTGTGTTTAAACCCTTATGGGTTGGCTTGACAGTTAAACTATTGAGGGGAGTCCACTCCATACTGATGAAGGTCAGTGAGCCAGAAACGTATCCATGAATTGATTCCTTTTTTAGGAGGTTCGCTGGCATTGTAAAAAAGGCTTCTGAAGCCTATGTACTGTGACACTGCTTTTAGCATTGGGCAGTTCCTCATGGCCTTTCACAGCCTGCAACACTCGCCAAAAGTCCGTTCAAATTTTTTTATTTTTTAATAAGCAATACCAGACAATTACCCTTATATTATTGAAAATCATAGTTGCAGCATTAAATGGTCAGTCTTTTTTGTTTTGAATTTTGTGGGCCTCGATCCTCTTGCTAATTAATTATTTAATTAATCCTGGAAAAATATCATTACAAAGTGTTCATAAGTGCAAAGACACCAGTTGCAGGTTGATAAAAGCATTATGTAATGAAGCATCAGATTGGGCTGGCAGGATGGCCTCGAGTGGTGTGTGCGTGCACACATACATGCTCGCCTCTCAGCTGTCTAGTCTAGCCTGGGTTTGAATCTTTACCCAGCTATAAACTGTCATGCCGGTGGTTCACAGGCAGAGTGACTCATCGATGTGTGTACCGTCCCTCGGATGGACGTTAAATATGCGTCCCATCTGCCAGCATTAGTTGGTGGATGTTCAAGATCCCATGGTGTCCTTCGCAAAGAGAAGGTGAGCTATCGCCAGCACCCAAATTACACATTCCTGCCCTAACCTTAGCTGAACATCAGGCCTGGCCAGCCTGTTCTTGAAATAATTTGGCCTACCTTCCTCTGGCCAAATTCACAAGAACATGGCAATAATTGTGGCTGTTAAAGAATACGAATAAGAACAAAGTCAGATTGTTTCTCGTTGCAGTTGTCAGGCTAATGGTAAATTAACGTGCATTTCATTTAATAATTTTGTCAGCCCAAACCTAATGAAAGAGGTGGTGATCCTTATTGCATTGCCCTTGTGCCTTTTCTTATCGTTTGAAATTGTTGCTTTTCCTCTCCCTATTGCAGATGTGCGATCCCAAAAAGGGAGTAAACACGTCCAAACTACAGAGGTGCTCACTTCCACAGCTCGCAGCCGCATGCTTCATCTGGGAGCCTGTGAGGCACTACATCCACAGAACTGTGAGCATGATATTCCCCACTGGTCATTGAAAGCCAGAGATATGCCATCTGCACAAATAGAAGCACATACCTGGTGTTTCTCTCTCGAAAACGATCATGAGACTTGTCTGTTAATTGAGCAAATAACTATTTGCATAATTAAATGGCATTTTTGTGACATTTTGATTGCTCAGCACCCCATCCACCACGTAGCAGAAGACGGGGTTTTGCAATCACTTCTGTGTGTGTCTGTCTTTCTGTGTGTCTGTCCAGGCCGTAACTATTTTACCATTTGAGCTTTTGTTTGAAGCTTGGCACGTCTCATTCTCCTCCCAAAGGGAATAAAGGATTGTAAGGATGTCGTTATCGGTGAAGTGGTAGACCAGCCATAAATGTTTTAATTGAAATCCTTGTTTGGCCTTTTTTTGCCCTATTATTTTTTTTAGCATTTACTTTTATCAGGAACCACTTGCCCGATTGATGCGACCCCCCCCCACATGGAGAATATTTTAATTATAATTGTGACGTCATAGGTCACGTGATATGGCAGCCATCCTGGATGAAACACAAAAAATTAAAGCATTATATCTCTGAAACCACTGATTGAAAAAATTTCAAACTTGCCACGTCTCGTTCTACTCCCAATGGGAAATAAAACATTGTAAGGATAATGCCATCGGTGAAGTGGTAGACCATCCATAAATGTTTTAACTGAAATCCTTGTTTACCATTGTGATTCAGTGTGTATGTCCAGGTCATAACATTTTTACCAATTGAGCTTTTGTCATCAAATCTTCAACCAGTCTTTATTAATAGTGGGGCAACTTAGCTAAATATAGCATAACAATTGTGCATTTTGTGAGGAAAGCACCAAATTTGGCACACTAGTAGCCTATCATATTAGGAACAGATTTGGATATTGGGCCATCTCAAAATCAGCCGCTGATGGCTGTGGCAGCCATTTTCCACTGCCATCAAAAAATTTGAGATGGCCCAATATCCAAATCTGTTCATAATATGATAGGCTACTAGTGTGCCAAATTTGGTGCTTTCCTCACAAAATGCACAATTGTTATGCTAAGTTGCCCCACTATAAGAGATTGTGGAGAACACAAATTAAAATGTGCAATTTTTTGAAACTGTCGTTTTCGTAAAGTTTAGTTTGAGTACAAAGTGGATGTGGATGGGCTTTGCATTTTGAGATGCTTTCTAGTTAGTTGTTTTGCCACTTGCTCTTTAATAACAACAATGTGTGTTATAAATGACTGTAATTTTGAAGCTAAGTGTCTGGCTGATGATGTGCAGGGTTTAGCATTGTGCAGCCTGAATGCTTGGAATTACTCAAGGCCTGTGCAGCTATGCGGCAGCCTCAAATCCTTGGACGTTCTGGATCAGGCCTAGCACACGTTTCAGCTGTGGATTATGTCAAGCTGCATGATGTCATCCCTGGAACTGTCCTACACTGTGTTGCCCGTGTCCTGTCTGTTCGGATCTGTTCAGGTGAGAGCCAATCCTGCCTTGCTGACCCAGCTGTGCTCTTCTTGGCTTTACTGATCAGTGGCCAGGCTCTTCAAACAATATCTTTCAAGATGGTAGAATATAGTAATGGTTTTTGATCGTGGTACATGTTTGAGTTTTTCGTTTTGTAAACAAGGCATAATATTGCTTTCAGTGTCATATTGCACTGTTGGCTTAGATCAGCATTTTCACTTCTGGTGGGAGATACTTCAGCTTCTGCTATAAGGTTTAGACTGAATGATCAGTATTTTACAAGGACCATTTATATGTTTGAGGTTTTTTTCATTATTTATTTTATTTTAAACATATCCACCAAAACTTCATTTATAACAAAGGTGGCGAGGGATGATCTTCTCTGCTCTGAGAGATTGTCTTCGAAAATGAAAGATACCTGTGTTGTTTAACAGTTTTTTGTTAATTGTTGCTGTTTTAATGTATTTAAGCGCCTCATTGAGTGCCTTTGTGTGAGATTTTGTGTTCGGTTGATGTGTCCTTGTTCGGGCAGAGTGTTCCTGTGGGCTTCATTCAGGTTTGTTGCTGTGTTTCCTCCCTTTCTTCTTTTCCTGGTCATTCATTACCCTGCTTGTCACCCCGCTGCCCAGCTATCCCACTTCCCCACTGTCGTTGCATTGACTTTTTCCCCTTTGTTATCTTCTTCGAGACCCTATTTCGTAAAAAAAAAAGAACAATAAAATTATATTTGTTGTCCTTTAATTTCATTCTCTCTCTCTCCACTTTTATTTCTTGATTTGATTTATTTTTTCCACCCCATTTACTAGACTACCAATTTAAGGGGGTCAAATAAGGTAATAGGAAGTATTTTTGTGGAGGTTATTTTATCCACTATGCATTTTCCCAAAATCCACTTTTTTCGTTTCCCTCTTAATCCTCTTAAGCAGTTAAAAACGGTTTTATTGTGATGTCTTCAAGTTAGACGACCAGCCGGAATCAGTCAAATGTGCGACTGCTTTTATTGACTTCAGCAAAAAAAATGTTGATGTGTGATCATTCAATAATCTCACTTTTACTTAGAACTTAAAACTCAAAAACATAATGGAGAAGGTGGTTCAGTGAAAAGTATTGTTACGGCCACAGGTACCGAGTGTATTATGAGGGGGGGTTCATCGTCATTTCTCCTTGGAAGAAACGGACCTGGGGCCACCGTTCACAATTAACTTTATGGTACAGTGGGTTGCTTAATAACCACGAATGCAAATCAGTTAACCAGGAGTTCCAGTGTCCACCGTCTAATTTTTCCATTTAAATCGAGGTCACTTGGCTTCCTGACCAGGGAATGTGCCCTCGACGATGCACCAATCTTGTTTTGATTAGATCTTAAGTAAGACAGCCGAACATTTACCACTGGTGCACGCCAACTATGACAGGTTAATTTGTTTGGGAATTACCTCCCAGGTCAGGACAGGTATGGGAGCATGTGCAAGAACAGCGCGTCGCTGCGTCTACTTTCCGCCGGTACTCCAGGGGCCTCCGTCTGGCCATCCCCCAGGCAGATGCCAGGCCCATCTCCATCTCCTTGAGATGATGGTCAACCTGCTGCAACCACAAGGAACGTAGTCGGCCCACTGGCCTCCTCCACTGATGAGACTCCCTCACTGAGAGAATCTGGTGAGCAGGACCAGCGTCAGGAAAACGAGCCACATGTCCATACAGCCGCAACTGACGCTCACGGACTATGCAGGTAACAAATCTCATCCGAGTCTCTCTCAGCAACCGCTCGTTGGACACAAAATCCGACCAGCGATAGCCAAGGATTCTCCGAAGAGACCTGGTACCAAAGGAGTTAAGTCTCCGTCTCAGATCCTTGGTCAGAGTCCAAGTCTCGCATCCATAGAGCAAGACTGGAAGTACCAAGGACCTGAAGACTTGGACTTTCGTCCTCCCGCACAGGTACTGGCAGCGCCACACCCCATGATCCAGTGAATCCATGACTCCCCAGGCGCGACCCAGACGTCTGCTGACCTCTGACTCACAGCCAGCAGAGACATGAATATCACTGCCAAGGTAAGTGAATCTCTCCACGACCTCAACATCCTCACCACAAACAGACACAGACAGGACAGCAGCATCCAAGATGTCACCGAAAGCCTGGATCTTAGTTTTGACCCAAGAAACCCGTAATCCCAGCGGCTCCGACTCCTCATTCAGCACCTCGAGGGCCCCCAAAAGGATATCTAAAGTCTTCGCAAAGATGACTGCATCATCTGCAAAATCAAGGTCCGAGATCTTGACATTCCCAAACGATGCACCGCAGCTTGATCTCTCAGACATCCTCCCTAAAATCCAGTCCATACAAGTGCTGAAAAGTGTGGGAGCCAGTACACACCCCTGATGAACTCCAATAACAACTGGAAATAAGTCAGAGATGGTACCACCACACTTCACGGCACTCTCAGTACCAGAGTAGAGTTCAGACATCAGATCGATCAGTTTTGGTGGCACCCCACGAAGACCAAGAATCCTCCAGAGGACATCCCGATTCACTGAATCGAACGCTTTACAGAGATCAACATGGGCTGCAAGCAGTCCCTGCCGAAACTCTCGTCTGCGTTCGGTGAGGACACGAAGAGCAAGGATATGGTCAATACTTTGACCTCTTTGGTGTAAAGCCTGACTTGCTCTGGACGCTGGTGCTCAAGCAGATGGTGGCAAACCCTATCAAGAATTATCCGAGCAAAGACCTTGCCCGGCACTGAGAGCAGCGTCACCCCTCGGTAGTTGTTGCAGTCTTGGCGATCACCCTTCCCTTTCCAGAGAGGAACAACAAGGCCCCTCTTCCAATCAGTTGGGATGATGCCTGTGTTCCAGGCAGAGCACAAAACTGCATGCAACGACACGAGTGCAGCATTTCCACCAGCCTTGAGAAGTTCAGCATGGATGCCACAGATCCCTGGAGCTTTGCCCCGTTTCAACCGGTTCACCGCAGCCCGTGTTTCCACAAGCGAAGGTGGACCACAGTTGATTCGAGGGTCAGCAACAGGGATTGTAACACCCTTGATATCCAACTCGACAGCTGGGGGATCAGCCTGGTACAACCGCTCAAAGTAACCGGCCCAGCGGGCCTTCACTTCAGACTCCTCTGTCAAGAGCCTACCACTCTCTGCTCTAACTGCAGTGATCCGAGGGATGGGCTTGGATGAACGCAATGCACGAATTCCCCTGTAAGCGGGACGAGAATCACCTGTCCACAGGTGATGCTCTACCCCCTCACAGATTCCTCGCACATAGGCCTCCTTGTCCACCCTCAGTGCACGTACAGTTTTACGCCTCAGCTCCCTGAACAGCTCAGCTCTGCCATTCAGCCTGACCCTGCGACTCTGGTCAATGGTATCCAGTGTCCCTTGAGAGACAAAATTCTTCTTTGCCCTGCGGTGAGCTCCAAGACATCCACCGGCAACATCAAGGACGGTGGTCTTGAAGGCACTCCCCAACTCTTCAGGACCCCCCAAAGCACCCAGACTCCCCAAGTGTTCACTCAGCCTGTTCGCAAACTCCTCAGCTACTCTCTCATCCCTGAGCTTGCCAACATCCAGCCGAGGCTGGGATAGTACCATTCTCCAGGATTTAAGGTGCAGCTTTAGAGTTGCTACAACAAGCCTGTGGTCAGTATTGAGGAACTGAGCACTCCGGTAGACCCTGCAGTTCTGGATCATCATCCAATGACCGTCAATGAGGACATGGTCAATCTCCTTTGCCACACCGCCAGCGTTGGAATACCAAGTCCAGCGATGAGCTTGTGGGCGCTGAAACCATGAACCAGCCACCCTAAGTCCATGACTTCTTGCAATGTCAAGGAACTTAGTGCTATTCTGGTTCATAGTTCCTGACCCATGGGGACCAACACACACCTCATAACCATCCCCATCAGTTCCAGTCGATGCATTGAAATCCCCCAAGACTAGAAGTGTATCTCGTCTGGGGCACTGATCAACCACAGACTCCAGCGTGGCGTAGAATGCATCCTTCACGGTGAGATCACTCGCCTCAGTCGGAGCATAAACAGTGACCAGGGAAATGACACCGAAGGAGTGACGAATCCTTAATCTCATAATACGCTCGTTGACCGGTGTTACCTCAATTATCATTGGGGTCAGCTTATTGGACACAGCTACAGCAACTCCTTGGGTATTGTAACCATCAGAGCGACCAGACCAATAGTAGGTGTAACCACCCACCATTATCTCGCCGCAATCCGGTCTCCGAACCTCAGAGAGAGCTGCAATCCTGATGTCCAAACGCTTGAGCTCAGATGATAACAGAGACAGGTGATCATCCTCTCTTAGGGATAGGACATTCCAGGCACCCACCCGAAGGGACCGCCTCAGGTTAACCCAAGGAGACCGCCGTCTGGTGGACGGCACCTCAGCACCACTCCGACACACTCTCCCGCAATCTGACCCAGGGATGTTACCCCATGGTTTCCCTCCTATCATCAAAGATTGGGGGTCCCAAAGGCTTTGCCCCAATCCCGTCATCTGGTGAGCTGCCCTGCGAAGGGAAGCTGCACAGGAGGTACTCCCACGGAGTGGGTTTTCAGATTTTTTTGCGTTTTTGTGTTTTGCGGAATGAAGGGTCTTACGGTGGCCGGAGTGCAAATCCTGCCACCAACCTCCTAATAAAAAAGTAAACCCAACTGCAGGAGGACGTCCACAGACACAGTTGGGCACTCGATATGGATGGCCGTTGGCTCACAAGGAGCTCCTCCGCCCTTTGACAGGTTTTGTTTTTAATCCTGCTGGGTGTCCATATCCAAACACCCTCCTCACCAGAAAACCTGGTGGGGGAGACGGTTTCGTCGCCGACACCCTGACCATGGAACAGGATTGTACAGGTTTACATGGTACCTGTAGCAGGTCACAGATCTCACCTTACCTGACACAAGTCGATATAGGATCGGACAATGCTGGATCAATGGAAGGAAAGAACAAGCACGGACAGGTTGAAACGTCAACAAGGAATTTATTACGAAGAAAAATAAATAAACTGAAGAACTTTTTATTTCCTTGTGGTGTAAAT
Organism: Eptatretus burgeri; assembly: GCF_056783735.1. Classification (NCBI taxonomy): domain Eukaryota; kingdom Metazoa; phylum Chordata; class Myxini; order Myxiniformes; family Myxinidae; genus Eptatretus; species Eptatretus burgeri. The sequence goes on from NC_140965.1 coordinate 45,840,772, forward strand.
GGATGAATTCAAATCAATCAAAATGATCTCAAAAAAGAAAGAATTCAACAGGCATTGATAGAAAAATAGACAAAGAGCAGATGCTTATCACTATGCCTTACTTAACAATTAAACACAAGACAAGGGTACCCAGCAGATCATTCAGTGGGGGAAGAAATCCAGTCTCGGCTTACCAAGGCAGGTCATCATGCGTTCAATAAAATGTGTGAGCATGCCTTGGTCCGCTGCCAGCGCCCTGCCTCGACGTGCACCCACCCGCAAACGGGCTCAAACACCAATCAACGTCACTTCGTCACCCCCAAGAACCAGGGACGCCAATAATCAGGCTCGCCAATAATCAGGTACACCAAGAATCAGGTACGCCAAGAATCAGGTACGCCAACAGCAGGTACCGAGCAGAACCAGCAGGAACGGTCCAACCGCCAACAACTGTCAGGAGCTATCAGGAGCCGTAACAAACAGGCAGCTGTAAGGAGCCGTCACCAACGGTCAGGAGCTGTAAGGAACCCTCACCAACGGTGAGGAGCTGTAAGGAACCGTCACCAACGGTCAGGACCTGTAAGGAACCGTCACCAACTGTCAGGAGCTGTAACCAGCAGACAGCTGTAAGCAACACTCAGCTCCTGACAGTTGGTGACAGTTCCTATCAACAACCTTCAGGAAGGCGGTCCTCCCATCCTTTTTTAGGCCATTGTGGGCGGAGCCTCAAGCAGACTTCAGCCCAATACAGTTTGCCTACTGACGCATCGCACGTGACCTCCAACTGCCAATCTCGTGATCATCCCTTCCTCACCATCGAGCGAGATGCAACTCCCCATCAACACAGGCCCGGCTCACGACACCATGTTCGGGGCGCTGGACGAGCGCCAAAGGGCGGTCATTTGCCGGAATTGCCAAGCAAAAACGTGGGGCGCTCACAAAACGTCACTGGCAGACATCTCCCCGTTCGGCCCGACACGAGCAGGAGCGAGCCAGCATCCACGGGGCTGCCGAACAGGTCGTCAGGCATCGATGGAAAAAGGTGGATGTCAAACACAGGTGAAAGAGAGGTGGGTGTCAAACGTCGATGGAAAAAGGTGGTCCTGAGGTAAATGATCCACAGCAGTATTTGACCGTCAGAATAACTGTTCATAAAAAGCCTGCAGTGTGTTTAATCAAATGTCCTGTAAGTCCAAAGTGTAAATAAATAGTCTATTTCCAAGCCAATGTGTCCTGATGGAAAGGGGGTAGAACGAGTCTCTGTTGGACTAATGGCTATCTCTCGCGTGCATGAACATGTCGTAAAGAGGAAAAGTTTATCCCATAAGAAAGGCAATCTGTTCTATACCCTTCTCTAACGCATCAGAGTTAGAATCCCACCAGACAAGGGGATGGGTCTATTTGAACATGCATTTATGGAAATAACTGTCTGAGGACCTGGATGTTGTGTGCATTAGTCAGATCCTATTCTGAAATCCATAACAGTATTTTTAAATGTGCAAGAAGGAATTTTAACTTGATTAACCCTTGCTATTTTAGTTGTTTAAAAACTATTTTAGTTGTTTCAGCCTGGTGTTGGCGTAGTGTTGAGGGGAGCGGCTTGGGATCCAAAAGGTCCTGAGTTCAAGCCCCGTTGGCCGCTTGAATTAATACACACCAGGAGGTTGACTCAGCCTGTCATCCTTCCGAGGTCGGCGAAGTGAGTACCAGTGTACTGGGCCCGGTGTATGCCCCGGTTAGTATAGGTGTACCATATCCCTGTGTCGTAAGAGGCGACCAGGGTTGCGTCAGGAAGGGCATCCGGTGTAAAAACTAAGCCAAAGCACTATGCGGATCATACGGATGATCCGCTGTGGCGACCCCCAACGGGAGCAGCCGAAAGAAGATTTTAGTTGTTTAAAAAAACTCAAGTTCCTCTTCACAGTATTTGTGCAGCTGATATGAGGAAAGGTTTTACTTGGTATCCACAGGATTTTAAATGTACTTGTCACTTTACACATCGAGAAAATGATTGAATAATTTGATTGCTGTATCTAGGTAACATGAATAAGGTATTTGAGGGGCACGTGAAAAGTTCTCTGTTTCATGTAGAATACATAACTTTTTATCCAGTGATGAATATTTATCTTGAGTTTCGCTTTTCTAGATAGCATTTTTGTGCCCATCCTGAGTTGCTCTGAGTGCATTAACAGTAAATCACAACACATTAGTTGGAGTTGCATTGTTCAGGTTCAGATTCAGGTTTAAATATTGTTGTGGTTGAGGAAATTCGCAAACCACCATTCAGGTCCCGTAGGTGAGATATCTCTGTAAGTACATGTGTAGTTAGCCCCAAACCCGTTGTTTAGAGGGAATAAATGTGATTCATTCGGGCTGCGACCCTTTAAGATAGCCGTTTTTCTGTTCTATCTTTATTTTGAACCAACCACGTCTCAACCGCCATCACACAACAACCACCAACCGCAACTCCGCTTCACAACAACAACAACGCCAACAGCCACGACCTTTACCTTCACAGCACACCATCCCGCAACCATCGCATCACCGCCATTCCAAGCGTCACCGTGGCCAGGGACCGCCACTTTAGACCCTCCACCACCTTCGCCTCTCCTTCTGCGGCCATTCCCGCACCGCTTGTGGGCACCGAGCGTCAGGCTGTCCTGGACTCTTACAGGGTGCGCGCCAAGCAGCGGGTGCAAAAAGCGGCCTTTCCGAGGAGAAGTCGGATCAGGAATGATACACGCCCACTTCTGTTCCGTCCTATCAGCAAGCGCGGGGCGATTTGGCCCCGCCTCCAGGCGCGTCGGAGTAGAATCGATATATGCAAATTCGAGGATCAGGGGAGGTTCACGCCCACTTTTCCTCCATCCAATGAGCGAGCGTGGCTCCGCCCCCAAGCTCATCCTGATCCGGAAATTTGCATATGGGTTCTCCTGCCGTACTATAAAGCGCCGAGCTCAGGGCGAATTCAGTCAGTTTTGGGCTCGGGTGAGTTGGAGAGGTGTGGCAGCGGCGGAGTGTGACAGCAGCAGTCAAGACGGGTCTGGAGGAGAGTCAGTCTGTCGGGGTTCGGAGTCTGTCGGGGAGATGCAGAGAGGGGAAGCCGGGAGCGCGGTCGAGGTCGCATTGGAGTCGCTCGTCGCGGAACCCAAGCAAGCCAGCTATCCTCTTTCCCCAAAGCGTCAACAATTCCCCCCTTCCCCCCCCCCGCGCTGAGATAGTGCGGAAAGGGGGCCCCGTTCCCACCCCATTCCAATCAGTGCCAACGAAACCCGCGGAGGAGCGCGGAGTCGGGGCACCGCCGCGACATTTGCGGCTCATCACAAGACGGGTAAGCTTCGCCCGGTCTCGCGCCCATAGACCACGTCTGCCCCCTTGTCGTTGAGGGTGGCCCTTTTCTTTTGCTTTTGAGTATATGTGTTGTCGGCGCCGTCTGTAAAGTAAAACTGTGTAAGTGTTGCCGTGTGCTCGCATAGTCGGTAGTAGATCTGCATTGTTGTGTTTCTTTTGTTGCAATTGCTTTTGGTGCATAATTGTTGTAATTGTATATGTGTGCTATCCGTGTGCCGCGGAATAAATGTGCCTCATGTTGAACTGTTTTTCCCGTTTCGCTTCGTCTTTTCTTTAATTGAATCTCCATCTTACTTCACGTAAAGGGTTGGTAGTGGGCTAAATACGCCCGATAATTAATCAGAACCGTCGAGGTTGACGATAACACCGCTCGGTTATCCCGATAGTACAGAACGGGTCGCTTAAAGTGGCCCGTGTCCGGAGTCGACCTGCGGCGAGGTGCGATCGCCCGGTCTACCCTCCGTGTGGGTACTTAGGTAGGTCAAATTTGGCGAACAACCCTATCCCACGTGGGGGGCCGATTGGCACGATCGTGGTGAGGCTAAAAGGCCCACCCGTGACGAGTTCCCGGCGTTAGTCCGAGAGGGTCACGACAGAATTGTCCGTCAGGTGGGCGACGTGCCGCGACTCGAGTTACGTGGCCGCTCGCACGCCGGCGGGCGCGAATTCCCAACAATATTAACAAGTCTGAAGACGACAATGGTTCACGAGCGGTATTTGACGATGTAGATTGTTTCAGAAGTCAAGGATGAGACAATGTGATAATGTTTGACTAAGTTAAAAAATGATCAACATGATGTGGTACGAGTGACAGGTTATTTGCTGCAAAATGTCAAAAACCCGGTTTCGTTCAACAACTTTAAAAATTTGACCTTTGCATAACCTTTAAAAGGTCCCAAAACAATGTTGTGGACATTAAAATAAGGAAGCAGGATACATGCTATAGCTTAATGGAGTTAGTTCGTCGAAGAAGGTAGAAAACCCGGTTCGATTCCCACAACTTTGAAAATTTGACCTTTGTGAACTTTAAAGGTCAAAGGTCAAGGATTATGACCTTTGGTGCAAAACTTCCTCTGGAACATTCCAGGAACAATATAACGTCGTATAGGCTATATGGCATTTCACACTCCTCGGATTATCCATACTTTGATTAAATCAACGTAAAAACAAACTTGAAGGGGGCGCCATGGGCAAGGTGTTCGAGATAGAGAAAAATGGTTTCAAGACTTTAGGTGCGGAATGACCTCAAGATTATGCATAAAAAATAGTCATCCTCGCTCTCAAAGTTTGGGCGGTCGTCTGATTTTTATGTCAAAATTCGCAATTTTCTAAGTTCATGACCTTGTGACCTTGATCTTGGGACTAAAATGAAAAAAAAAAAATCGAGCTCCGTGGGGCTATGCAGGTGCCATCGGGCAAACCAAATACCGAAAACCCCTGCCAGATTCGACAAACCCCATAGGAGAAGATGCAAATTGAAATCGGCTACCCCCTAAAAACACAATTCGCAATTTTCTAAGTTCATGACCTTGTGGCCTTGACCTTGGGACGAAAATGAAAAAAAAAATCGAGCTCTGTGGGGCTATGCAGGTGCCATTTGGCTAACCAAATACTGAAACCCCTGTCAGATTCGACAAACCCCCGAGGAGAATATCCAAATTGAAATCGGCTACCCCCTAAAAACACATTTTTTGGGCGTGGCTCCACCCATAATGGGCGCACCACGACCATTTTCAGGAAAACACAACCAGATCATGATATAAACCTCCCACCAAAATTTCATCAGGATCGGATCAAAACCCACGGAGCTATGCTCGGGACAGACAGACAGACAGACATACAGACAAACACACAACAATAACGAATATTGTGGTCACTTATTTTTCGTGAAAATATTTTTTCGTGAACCAAAAACTTTGTTATGTGGAAAAAAGTTGAAATAATTATATGAAAAAAGGTTTAGATTCTTAAGCAATGTGACGGAGGGCATGGCTATGATCCAATGTTTATTTTTACAGCGCGTGCGCTGCATACAATTGCACCGAGTTTGAAATGTCCCCGGCGTCGTCTACCACGTCTCCGGTGGGTCGGGTGTCCCCCCGCCCCCCCCCACGTGCCTCAAGACAGCCAATGACGGCCGTCCGGTCGATGCAGTGCGTAACCTCGACAGAAATGACGACAATTGACGGAAATACCCGAGTATTTCAATGGAAATTTGTAAAACTAATGTGTTATATATGTGAAAACCATTTAATTTATTGCTTGATGGAAAAAAAACGAAGAAACACTCCCCTCATGTACGAACGAACGAAAGACGTCATTTCCCTCCAGCATGGCATTTCGCGCCGAACGCAGAAAGCCAAGTTCTTCTTATGCCATCATTCTCTTTAATATTAGCCATAAACAAGTGTTTTGTCATGCATTAGTCGTTGAAATTTACTAACAAGAACGAAAAAATAATCTCCTCAGATTTAACAAGAACGAAAAAAAAACCCAAAAACATCACGTGCAGGACAAGACCAATCGAGCTGAAGGAAACGATACTGTAACTGCACTACTCCTGATTGGTCAAAGGACACCACGTGTGTTGTGTGGGCGGTGTTATGCACGAGGATTCCAGGCTAAGTTCTTCTTATGCCATCATTCTCTTTAATATTCGCCATAAACAAGTGTTTCGTCATGCATTAGTAGTTGAAATTTACTTACAATCATTCTTTTGCGGCCTCCTGCCACACTGTATTGAACGATTTCATTCCTTCTGTTATATATAAAGGTGCTTATCACAATAATAACAAGATTTTTACATTTCAAATCTTAAGTCCGCTTTTTAATTGTTTTTCAACTGAAAAAGCATAAATTGGCATATTTTAACATTAGTGTACTCATTTGATTCACCACACGCGCTGTATTGAAGGATTTCACTTGTTTTTAAATGAACGAGTGGAATTCATTCAGGACCATGTCTCCACCATACACAAGGTGTGAGAAAACTCAGAGAGGAAGGAAAGAGGACGAGCATGGGAAGTAGTTGAGGGTAAGTGAAGTCAATAGATACCTAAGCGTAAGGCAGTGTATCCCACTGATGGGCCGGATCTGAAAACGGACCATAATCAAAATATAATCGGCTTGTTCTTGTCACCTAACCAACTCTTCCACAAGTTTTTGAAACATCATGCTCTCCATAGGTTTTGGCCCCATCTCTCTGGTGAAAAATCACTTAAATAATTCTCGGATCCGGATCCAGATTCAGATCTTCACCAAAATTGAAGCAGTTCATCCTTGTCATACACCCAATCCGTTCACCAAGTTCCATTTGAATCCGTTCACAACTTTTTGAGATATCATGCAATATTGTTTTAGCCCCCTCTCTCAATGATGAAGAAGCACTTTAAAATTAAATAATTATTGTATCCGCATCCGGATTTGGATCTTCACCGAAATTGAATCGATTCGTCTTTATCAGGCACCCAACCTTTCGACCAAGTTTCGTCCGAATCCATCCATAACCTTTTGAGATATAATGCTACATATTGTTGCGGATCCGGGGTGGCGGGAATCTCACCTGGTCCCTGGTGTCACCCTCGCCACCACAGTCTCCGGGAGTCTATAACGCCGGCCGGCTTGGCAGGCCTCGGGTCACGCGTCTTTAATCGCGATACCAACGTAAACCTGAACCTTACCAGTTGGGGAGCTAGAACCCCTAGTTACAGACTGGCTTTCTCAGTGACCGAGCGGAGTCTACCTGTCTGTAACCATTTTGGTCTTGTATGCTAATCGAACGGATCGTTCCTCGACGCGACACACATTAATCCATAGCGGCAACTTCATCAGAATTAACCAGATTTATCGGGGACATCAGGGATCACAACACAAGCAATAACACGACAGTGGTTTTTATTAACAATCAACCCGTTCTTAACTAGGGAACCACGGATAAAAGGTTTCGAGGGGATTACTACGAAATATGCCTTGTACAACACGTGCAGACAAACATGCATGCAGGACAAGACAGAGTACTTGGTGATGGCTCATGGACGAGAGGACCATGTCCCAAAAGCACGAAGGTCGCTCGTAAAAACCACCGGGTTCCACGGATTCCAACGTGCCGCGCAGCAAGAAATGGCGGCGCAGCACTCCAGCTCCCGCCCGAGTCACCGCGTGCGCGGTTCTCCTCAGCGCAATCTGGCTCCGCGCCACGTCGACGATGCGAGATCGCCGATCTCTCTCCAGGGTTCAGCACACGAATCCCGGCCTGGCCTGTTCTCCATACAAGGTCTCAGTCGAGGTCCGAGTTCCGCAGGCGGATCACAACGTGTTTTGCCGTGAGGTGAGCAAGGACCGTCAGACGCTCCGGCGTATCCTCTCCGGCCTTCCCGCCTCGAAGCCCGACTCCCGCTTCGTCCCCTCAGTTCCTCTCTCGGTCGAATCACCGACGTGCAGGTCGGTTCAGGGTCTCTCCCGGCAGACCCAACACAGTACCTCCTTCGTTCGCTCGCCTCGAGAACCCGGCCGTTCCTCACACACACAACACTCCTTTCGTCCCCTTTTCTTTTCTCCTTCGTGTCGTGAGGTGAATCGATGTGCAGGTTCCGCTTTCTCTCCCGGCCGATTCACCGCTGCCTTTTTCTTTTCTCTCTCGCCTCGACATGCGAGCTCCTTCGACACACGTCTGTCTCGGCGACTCCCTGACCAAAGGCTCCTCCCCTCACGTCACTTCCTGTCCAGGCCACACCCCTCGCTCTAGGCCACTCCTCTCAGCCCACTGGGAGGGGCCTATTCCGGAATGAGGAAGGAATAATAGCAATCTCTCGTTTCTCTCGTTTCACCACCAGAGCACGAACACAAAAACAGTCTGTTACACCTCCCGACACACACATATCGTCCCTTGTACCACACAACCTATCTATACACGAATTTAATGGGGTAACTGAGCTCATTCTATATTTAGTATTCCCGTAAGGGCCATTTCCGTAACAATATCATTGTTGGCACTGTCTCTCAATGGTGAAGAATCACTTCAATAATTCTGGTGTCCATATCCGGATTCGGATCTTCACCAAAATTATGCTTTTCTGGACTTGGCCAGTCACCTACATACACAAAAACTTTCAGAACAATTGCTTGAAAGCTGTGGCCAAAAATAGTTTGAGAAACAAACAAACAAACAAACAGACAGACAAACAAACTTGGCGAAAAATATTTTTTGCCAAGTAACAATGCATTATTACAGAAAATATACAAATACAAAATGAGTACATTCTACAGTGCATTAATATTTGGTATGTGAGCCCTCTGCTTTGTAGAGAGCTCAACACCTTGTTTTCATTCTCCAATACAGCTAGTTTATCAATGTACGACTGGGAAATGTTCATTTATCCAAGTTGTTTGGTTGCCCTTTTGATTTTCTCAGGATCCATATAATCCGATGTAGCCTCAACGAACATGTTCATATCAGAACTGCATGCAGGCCAAGTCATGTTTTTGAGTGTTCCAACAGCCTCTTTACATCCCAGTTAGTCTTTCACCACATTGACTGTATGCTTTAGGTCATTGTCCTGTTGGAAGATTTATCCCTTTTCAATGAGATATACCTGTTGGAAATAAGTGTACCTTTGATTGTTATGTAAATCTGTGAAACCCTTGGCTGAGATACAGCCCACTCTGAAATTGGTCCACCACATGCTTCACTTTAGCTGGCATATGCTAACTGATGTACGATTCTATGGATCCACCTTCAAATAAACTGCCATTGATTTATTGCAAAACAGTTCAAACTTGGACTCATTCATAAAGAGCATATTTTCTTCCATACTTTGTCATCCCACTGTTTTATTTGTGCTGCCTATTTCAGTCTTTGCATTTGGTTGTCTCTCCTCGGCAAAAGGTTTTGGGTAACGACACATCCATTGAGACGACTTTTCAACAATTTATATTTGCTCTTCTTGAAGAAACATGAACACCCATACTTTCAACTTGGTCATTCCCAAGATCTCCACTGGATTAAATATGAAGTCGGTCTGCAATCTCCCACAAAGAGTAACCTTCACCATCTAAGACTTTGATTTGTATGCTTGTCATGTGATATTTCTTTCCCAAAAGCCACATTTACCACACCACAGTGGTATCATCCATCCATTCATTGGGACCATACCTTGTGCAAAGCGTTGGTGCTGCCTAAGTAGTCTTCTTGGCTATTGGGCACAATCCTGGACGGGTCGCCACTCCGACACAGGATACCAGCAAGCTGGCACTCATTTTACTGACCTCGGAAGGATGACAGGCAGAGTCAACCCCACCTGGTATTAATTCAACAGCTGAATGGGATTTGAACTTAGGACCCTAGGATCCCAAGCCCACCACCATAACTATGAAGCCAACACCAGGCATAGTGGTATCACCGCCTATATTTTGTCGTCCTTCTGCTGTTGCGGTATTTTCTGATTCCTTACATGACAACCAAATCTTTCCGTTTTTTTGAACTGAGGATACCTGCTCCAGAATTGAGGACACATAACCAATCTAATATATTGTACTGTACATACATACTGTATTTCGTCACATCACGCAGCTGTTTTTAGTCTCCTGCAGGACAAAGGCCTCTCCACTCACGTTGGGGGTATTTGGCATCGGCATACCAACCTTGAGTGTGAAGTGCCGGTGGCAAAAGAGTCATGGTAGGAATGTGGAATTTTGCCACAATACCAGCAATTTGGCCACAATATCACCGACTCTTCTCAAAGGACATTGGGATCTTTAACATCAGCCAATTAATGCTGCCAGATGGGACACCAAAACAGAGGGATGGTTTACTTTATGATTCAATGCCCTGATTGTAAAGCACCAATCTGACAATTTATTGTTGGGTCGAGAATCCAACTCATGTGAGACAGATCAAAGGTATATACACTATCTCTGAACAATCCAGTTAAACTCGCCTTGCATAATCTTTTCTTACTATTATCAACTTTTGAATGACTGGTTTGTTGTTATATAGGTGGGTTTGGAGGGGGTGGGGGTTCTTTTTATTGATGGATCAATTTCGTGAAAAGTTCATAATTTTCTTGTCAGGTATGTTCAGATGTTAGCGTTTGGTTTTCCATTTGCTTTCTTTCAAAAACAGCAAGTCCTACCAGATTCTTATTTTTAGCTCACCTGGAACATAGTTCCAGGGAGCTTATGGGATGGAGCACCGTCCATTCCTCAGTCTGTCCGTCTGACCATCCATATTTGCAACAACTTCTCTGAAACTACACATACGATTTCGATGAAACTTGACCACAACCTTCATCACCCGTGAAGTACCAAAGTTTGTTCACGCCATTAAAACATTTGAGGTCGAAGGGGGTCGACGGGGAGGTTGCCCCCTAAAATAGGTATTTGCTTTCTTCTCAGAAACTACACACACAATTCCAATGAAACTTCACCACAACCGTCATCACCTGTGATGTAGCAAAGCTTGTTCACACCATCAAAAACTTTGGGGTCGAATGCATCTACGGGGGGATTGCCCCCCCCCCACTCCCCCAAATAGCTATTTACTTTCTTCTCAGAAACGAAACACACAATTCTGATTAAACTTGAACACAACCTTTCAAAGTGGACATCTCTCTGGCTATTATTAGACAGAACCACCTCAGCACCGTTGAGTCTGGCATTTCACTCAGGCCGACTGGCAGAGACTTCAAGCAGCCATCAAACTTCTAAACTGGTCTCCCATCTCTACTTCCTCCAACATCAAGTCATCCTGGGAATTCTTTCAAAGAAACTTGCTCTCTCTCTCTCTCTCTCTCTCTCTCTCTCTCTCTCTCTCTCTCTCTCTCTCTCTCTCTCTCTCTCTCTCTCTCTCTCTCTCTCTCTCTCTCTCTCTCTCTCATGCACAGAATTATCCCTTCTCGTCTTCAGTTGTCCTACCCTTCCTCCTGCCCATGGTACGCTGAAGCTTGTGGCGAGGCAGTTGTCCTGAAACAACTTGCCTTCACCTCATGGAAGGCTAATCCAACTGAAAGCAAGCTCAGTTCCTTCGACAAAGCTCAGACCAAGTGTGTCTACTTTCAGGAGAGCCAGCAAACAATATCTTTCTAATCTCAAGTCTGAACTCTCAAACCTCTCGCTCTCCTCCAAATCCTGGTGGCATCTAGTTGAGTCTGTTTCCGGTGTATGTTCCCCCTCCATCCCCTCCCTCACCTAAATTGGCCACACAGCTGACTGCATGTAAAAGGCTGAATGCATAAACTGTGTTTGCTTCTCAATCTTGTCCCAAATCCATTGCTTTCTGTACCCACCTTACCCAGTCATACCCAACCCAGCTGTCTCTGGACTCTGTGTCCTTTTCTCCTGACAATATGGAGAGCTAGCTGTCAAACCGACTCAGATTCTGCAACCGGTCCAGACTGCATTAGCCCTCGTGTCCTAAAAACCTGCTCTGTTGCTCTTGCTCACCCTCTCTCTGTTCTATTCACCTACTCATTTGCACAAGGTCACCTGCCATCTGCTTGAAAATCAGCAAATAAAACGCTTTGAATAAAAAATGTGCAAAAACAGATCTCTGCATCTACTACAGACCCATCAGCCTTCTCCCAATCATCAGTGAGGTTATAAGGTTATGAGAACCTTCATCAGTGAGGTTCTCCCATCATCGCTTCAGACAAATCCTTTCTCTTCTCCAATGGATTGATTACCGATCATCAATTTGCATTCAGACCAGGTCACTCCACCCTGGATATGCTGCTTCTGCTCTCCCAACAATGCATGGAGATCCTCAATGCCAGACATGAAATCAGAGCCATCTCCCGAGCCATATCGTGTGCTTTTGATCCGGTCTGGCACCTTGCCCTGCTCACCAAACTCTCTTCCTCTGGTATCCAAGGACATCTCCACTCATGGCTCACAGACTTCCTCTCTTGTCACAGCCAATGTGTTGCCCTTGATGGAGTTCTCTTGTCTCCTTTTCCTGTCCAGGCTGGAGTTCCTCAAAGCAGTGTTCTGGTCCTTGTTCTTTTTCTGCGTTTCATCAATTATCTCTCTGACTCTCTGGAAAATCCTCTTTATCTCTTTGCTGGTGACTCCACCCTCTGCCGTTCAATCTGTCATCCCTCAGATTGGCAAACAGCAGCCTCTTCACTCTCTTCAGATGTAGATAAAATCACAAGCTGGCCCAACATGTGGAACATGTCTCTCAATCCTGAAAAATCTCACACTCTCACTATGTCTCTCCAAAAGGACCGTCTGGAACCCCCCCCCTCCCATCTACTTTCTCAACAATCCTCTTGAAGATGTCCTTTCAATCAAACTTCTGGGTCTCACTATCTGCCATGACCTTTCCTGGGAAAGCCACATTTCCAAGCTGGCTTCCAAAGCCAGTCGCTGACTGGGCATCCTCCGTCATGAAAAGTCCTTCCTTGGCACACCTGAGCTCCTGACCATATTACAAAGCTTTCATCCACAGTCTGATGGAGTACTGCTCTCCGTTCTGGGCTGTTGCTTCCACCTCTCACCTTTCTCGGCTTCATACTATGGAAACCAAGGCATTTAGGATCATTGGTATCTCCCGCGATAAGGTTGAGTTTTTGGGTCTCTCACTCTCTCACTACCATCAGGTCAGTGGTCTTTGTCTTCCACCATCTCCTCTCCAGCCTCACCCCCTCTGCTCAGTCTGAGATCTGTCCCCCCCCCACCCTCCCCTAATATTTCCGCAGGGTGCTCAAGGTCTGCCAGCAACCCCCTTCTGGTAAAACTATCAAAATTAAGAATCACTGCTCACCTTCACTCTTTAATGCCTCTATTTTTTCCTGCCTTTGGAACAAACTACCACACTCTCTTCAATCCCACTCTTCCCTCCAGGTTTTCAAAGCAGCTCTTCACCACCATCTCTTATCTTTCCCCATCCAAAACCATGATCTTTTCTACCCCCGATAATCCACCCCAAACCCACCACATTCAAATTCCCTGCTTTCCTTCCTGAAAGTCCCTGTGGTGTCCATCTTGTTTATCCTGTGTACCCTACCCCATCCCTCTTCCTTCCATAGATCTCATGTCTCTGTTCCCACACTGTTTTTTCCTTCCCTCTTCTACCCCTCTTGTCTCCTGCTCCCCTTGTACGTTCTGTGTGTTCCCTCTCATACCAGCAATGACAGTGCATCAAAAAAACCTAAAAAAAACCTTAATTACCTGCGATTCTCCAAAGCTTGTTCACGTCATTAAAGAAAATCAGGGTCTACAGGGAGGTGGGAGGGGGTTGCCCCCCAAATGTGGTATTTGCTTTTTTTTCTCTGAAACTACACACGGAATTTTGATGAAACTTGTCCACTACCTTCATCACCTGTGATGTGAAAAAGTTTGTTCTCGACATTAAAAAAATTGGAGTCTATTGGGTTCTACAGGGGGGGGGGAGTTGCCCCCCAAAATATCTATTTGCTTTTTATGCCTCCGCACCAAGGGTGCCAGAGGCATTATTTCTCTTAAACCACACATACAATTTTGATGAAACTTGACCACAACCTTTCTCACCCGTGATGTACAAATGTTTGTTCTCGGCATCTCGGCATTCTCAAATCCATAGGTATTTACTTTCTTCTCCATTACATATTTTGTGGGTCATCCTTGCCCACCAGTGGTTCCCTGGTAATGTTATCCAGCTGCTACCATGTGAGTGCCCAGGGGTATTGCCCCTGTGTTTTAACCTTGATTTAAAGCTCATGGTGGATGTTTTACAGAAATTGCATGCAAAACAAAGATTTTAATAGACAATATTCTTTAACATGACTCGCGGTGACGGTGGTAGACATGGTGGATGGGATTTGCACCTGGATTGGAGCATCACTCACCATCTGTTCGGAATAAAATGTGAACAGGCAATTAAGCCTTTCTTTTTGTCCTGTCTTTTCATTTTAAGCGTTTACACATTCATGCACCGCAAGTTATTTGTGGAACTACATTTTGCGGATTGTTTTAAGATAAGATCTCTTCCCAGGTCGAAAAACTAGTTAAAACCAGTACACATTTTCAACTGGTCTCTATTGGTTCTAATTGGTCTTTAACTGGTCTCTATTGGTTTCAACTGGTACCAGTTAAATTCAGTCAGAATTCCAATTTCCCAGTTGAAAAAACCAGCAGCTCATATTTGTACCAGTTAAAGTCTTACTGGTTCCAGTTGATACCAGTTGCAATGTACTGGTCCCAGTTGATACCAGTTACAATGTACTGGTCCCAGTTGATACCAGTTAGTTAAATACATGTATTTCAACTCGTAATATATCACTCTATTCCAATTTCCATATTAAAACCAGTAAGAAACCAACTGGCTTTACTGGTACCAGTTGGCTACTGGTTTTCAACTGGTACCAGTTGACCAGTAAGCTACTGGTCTTTACTGGTTTTTTTACCTGGGTTTGCAAATTTTTATTTTATTTTATTTTTTATTTGTCTTGGCTGCTGAATCCTTGTGCATGTGCCAAGCACCTCCATATCCACAGAGGATTTCAATGAAGGACACATTTTTCCAGCTGATAATGTATCTGTTGGTCTTTGGTGTACCATTCGCAGAACATAAAACCAAAGGCAAGAGTCAGCTGTTCAAGTTTTTTTTGATAACTTTTTTTTATTTGCAGTCGATTGCTTGTTCTTCATAGTTATTTACTTTTTTGTGTGTGTGTGTGTGTGTGTGTGTGTGTGTGTGTGTGTGTGTGTGTGTGTGTGTGTGTGTGTGTGTGTGTGTGTGTGTGTGTGTGAAGATACATTGTTGTCTTAAATCCTTTTCCCTAAGCTAATTTGATTGTTGCATGTGTGGAAATCGGTATTTTTCCTGCTGACATTTGCACAGTGATGGCTTTGATGTGTCAGAAACCTGATGATCTTTCCTGCTCCCCATTTTAGATCCACACGTGGATCCTAGGCTTCAACGTGTCGTGGTGAGGCTGCAGCAAGAGAAAGGAGAGGTATACTGGTTACTGCTCTATGGCCAGGCTAAAGTCTACTTTGAACATCTGCACAAGCATTTAGGTACTTTGAGCATATTGCAGAATTTATTTATTACTCGCCACCCCTAACGCCTTCCCTCCACCTTTCTCCTTCCCAATCCTCTTTCCCTTCTCAACACACTCTCCAAACTTCCTTTCTGTCTCTTATCATCCTCCCTCATCTTCCTTTTCTCATTGTTTATGCATGTGTTGTAAATAATTATGGCACCTGAAATAACTTTTTATTGATGTAACTTTTTTGTTATGTCTCTCCAACTGCAACAATTTGGTGAAATTATTTGATTTTTCTGTTTTTCTCAGGAAGAATTTGGGCTTTTCTTTACATTGTTGCATCTGAAGGCCCGATGACCTCAGCCACAGAGTTTCACAGCACTCCGCTGTCCATGTGTGAACTCCTGTTCAATGATGACTGCAGGGCAGTGCACTTTGTTGCCTGTTTTTCACGGAAAGAACCCATCCTTGAAGCACCAAACATCCGTAGCATGTTGACATCATCTTATCGAGGTACATGGAAGAATTGCTTAAATCACATTCATTTCATAAAATACGGGACTTTCAAAATGGCATGTGAATGCTAACGAAGTCTTTCGCACATGTGCTGTGTGTACGTTTTCATTTACTAGCTTTTGCAAGCTGGGGCACTTTTAACCTGCCATTTCGAGGTCAAAATCTTTGAGTCAAATTGTCTTTTAAACATAAGTTTCAGCATTTATAGAAAAGAGTGGCAACTTCAGAACGTTTAAATCGAACTCACGGAAATACGAGAAGTATCTGTGGATGGGAGGTGTTGAGTTCCTACCATTTCTTGATAATACAGTGGAGTGTGGGCAGTGGAACACATGTGCACACACAAACACACACAAACACACACACTAGATGCAAAAGTCTAGTATAATTTCTCTTGTGGCCTTGGAACCAAACAAAGAATATATTTACAACAGACGTCACAGCTGCCAATCCCTGCCAACCACCAACATAATTAATGATAAATATGACAATTTTAAAGGTTGATTTTTTTTTTTAGCTCACTTGGAACAAAGTTTCTGGGAGCTTATGGGATGGCGCGTCGTGCGTCCGTCCATAACACTTGCAACATCTCTGAAACTACACACAATTTCGATGAAACTGGACCACGACCTTCATTGCCAGTGATCTACCAAAGTTTGTTCACACCATAAAATTTTTTGGGGTCTATTGCATCTATGGAGGGATTGCCCTCAAAATAGGTATTTGCTTTCTTCTCAGAAACTACACGCACAACTCCGATGAAACTTGACCACAACCTTCATTACTTGTGATGTAACAAAGCTTGCTCATGACATTTAAGAAAATTGGGGTGTACTGTGGGGTTGCCCCCCAAAATATATAGTTGCTTTCTTTTCTGAAACCACACACAATTTTGATGAAACTTGACCACAACCTTCATCTCCTAGTATGTACCAAAGTTTGTTCATGGCTATAAATATAAATTGGGCCCAAAGGGGCTCGATGGGGAACGGGGGGATTCCCTCCAAAATAGGTATTTGCTTTCTTCTCTGAAACTACACACATTATTTATATGAAATTTGACCACAACCTTCATTACCCATGATGTACCAAAGTTTGTTCATATTATTTAAAAAAGAATCGGGGTATGAGGGGGCTTGGGGGGTGGGGGTTGCCACCCAAAATAGGTATTTGGTATTTATTACATTGGTTCATTGGTACATTAGTCTGATTCCGACCCATGTTGACTTCCTCCTCCATATCATTATTCCATCAGGTGAGTGCCCAGGGGTATTGTCCCTATTTTTGGCTCACCTGGAATGTAGTTCCGGGGAGCTTATGGGATGATGCATTGTCCGTTTGTCCATCCGTCTGTCCATCCATCTACAAACATTTGCAACTTCTTCTTTGAAACAACACATACAATTTCGATGAAACGTGACCACAACCTTCATCACCCAGTATGTACCAAAGTTTGTTCACGGCATGAAAATAATCGGGCCCGAAGGGGTTCTACGGGGGGAGGGGGTTCCTCCCAAAATCGGTATTTGCTTTCTTCTTGGAAACTATACATGCATTTCCAATGAAACTTGACCACAACCCTCATCACCCACGATATTTCAAAGTTTGTTCACTGCATTAAACAAAAAAAAAACATTGTGTTTACTTTCTTCTCTGTTATATATTTTGTGGGTCATCCACGCCTTCCAGTGGTTCTCTGGTTTTCTTATCCAGCCACTATCAGATGTGCACTCAAGGGTATTGCCCCTATCTTTTTTTCTTTTTCTTTTTTACTTGCGCTGAGCATTCACAACCCCCAGATATGTCCTTCCCATTCGTGTTTAGAAGCACCGAAATCAGATCCAGTGTTTCCCTTAGGGAAGTCTATCTGGTACATCTTCTTGTCTCAAAGATGTCTTGTCTCAGAGTTGGTGAACTATTACATGAGCGACACATATCTAATATCACAACAATTAATTACTTTATGCTTATGCTGGACATTCACTTTAAGGAAATAACCGCTATTTAAAGCATCTTTAACCCACTAGGAGTCATTTCCAAAAAAAAGAAGACACACACACACACACACACACACACACACACACACACACACACACACACACACACACACACACACACACACACACACACACACACACACACACACACACACACACTGTCGCAAAAGTCTGGATCCAGAGGAAAAAATTTATTTAAAAGTTTTATTAAAGTAAATGCTCAAATTGACGGCCTTGGACTTCACGACACTTGTTTATACGCTGAATACAAGAACATTGAACATTTCTGAACCGAAAACGTTGAAACACTTTAACAGTGGCATGTGTTATTAGATGCTTATCAGGATGCTTTCTGTTGAATTCGGCAGCAACTCCTCAATGTGAAGAATCCTGTCTTGCGAATGTACATGAGAATGAGTTTAATCACCATCCTGCACTGGGATGTTTGTAATGTCACAGTTGGAGTAATCCTGAGTGAAATCAAAAACTAACAGTCTCCGACCATTGCTTTTGTCTTACTACAGCAAATTATGTCCTGGAATTAGCATGCATTCTTATTAGGACCCAGTGGCAGGCATATATGGGTTATTGGGGAAAAGTGCCAGCCCTTTTCTATGCAAGGGGCAGGTACCAATACACCAGCAATAAACAGTCAAAATTCCATACAGTCTACATGGATTCCAACTTTTTTAACTCCCAAAAGAGTGTTCGCCCAGCTCAGGGCTTATATTTTGGGTCTTGTCAGTCCATCTGTCTGTACATCCATCCAGAGCCTCTACTCAAAAACGATTGAATGCATCTCTCTCATATTTGGCACATGTATGCAATAATACGTGAGCATGAGTTTAGTCAAATTATTTTGGACTCGGAGCCAAGTTAACATTCATTAACCTACATACATTATGCCTTGTGTTGGCTTAATGGTTGTGGTTGTGAGCTTGGGATCTTCGGATCCTGAGTTCAAATCCCACTTTCAGTGGTGGAGCACCAAATTAATACCAGGTGGGCTTGACTGCCTGTCATCCTTCCGAGGTCAGCAAAATGAGTACCAGCTTGCTGGTATCCTGCGTCGGAGTGGCGATCCATCCAGGATTGTGCCCAACAGCCAAGGAGACTGCTAAGGCAGCACCAATGCTCTGCACAAAGTATGGTCCCCATGGATGGACGGATGGATGGAACCTACATACCATCTCAAATTATTTAATTATATACACTTTGCTTTCTCCATTACCTACATACCACCTTCAATTATTGATTATTTGTATACACTAACTATCAAAGCAACCTATGTATCATGTTGAATTATTTCTTAATGTACACTTTACCATCACCTTTACCTACATATCACTTTTAATTTTTTTTATACACTTTCCCTTCTTAACACACATTTCATTACTTATTTATGTATATACACTTTACTATCACTATCGACTAACCACCTTTAATTATCTCTATATTTACCGACCTTTTAACATTCTATAACCTACATAGCACCTCTATTATTTTTATTATTGATGTAAACTTTTATCATAACCACTACCTCCATTCCACCTTGAAATATTTATTATTTATATATACTTGACGGTCATACATAGTAGCTACCTACATTTCACCATTAATTATTTCATGTACACTTTACCATCACTGCTGCTGACATATCACCTTCAATTATTATTATTTATATATACGTACTTTACCATCACCACTATCTCCATATCATCTTGACATACATATTTATACAATCTTTATCAGCACCGCTACCTACCTACTGCCTTGAATTACTAATAGTTTATATATATATATATATATATATATATATATATATATATATATATATATATATATATATATACATTTTACCATCTCCACTACCTGCATATTTATTAAAATATAAAATTCACACGTGCCATTTTTAGTGTGTTGTTGGGCGCTGTGTCTTTGATGAGGACTTGTGTTCTTATTTTATCTTTCTAAAAATTTGTGAACTCTTCGTTATTTTTGTTCTATTTTTGGTGAAAGTGCTGTGAGCTATTCTCACTGAGGCTTTTATTTTTAATTGAAGATCATTCGTGTGAAGTAGTAGTAACTTTTCACAGTAAAGTGAGACCGCTCTCAAATTTTGAGCACTCACATATAAGACCCGTTGCTTTGCTGATGTGTCTCATAAAAAGACAGAACGGTGCACTTCACAAACATATTGCATGTCCACCTGTGAGTCTATTTGAGAATGTAAAATGAAGTAAAACATGTGAAAAAAAGAGGATCTTTTATAACACCTCGTTTTTGTGTTGGCATGGCTGTGGTTGTTGCTTGTGTTTACCTTCCGTGTGCTTTTATGGATTTCCAAATGCTTTGAGAAGTATTTTTTATATATAATTTTGTGTGCTCCTTCCACGTCTATCACATTTTATCATTAAGGGTTCCTTCTGTTGAAGAATAAAAATGGTACGATTGGAACCACGACATTAAGCTCCAAGTCCTTGCTGAAAGGTGTTGAAAAAAATAATTAAACAGACATGACATTTTACAACTTAAATTTTTGTTCCAAGTAAATCGATTATTTGCTTTCCAATGGTTCCAGTTTTTTATTTATTCTACAATAGCAGGAACCCTATGGGCATAAAGAGTG
The DNA here is from genome assembly GCF_056783735.1 of Eptatretus burgeri. NCBI lineage: Eukaryota > Metazoa > Chordata > Myxini > Myxiniformes > Myxinidae > Eptatretus > Eptatretus burgeri. Next base: position 45,861,210 of record NC_140965.1, read on the forward strand.
ACACACGGATGGATGCTGCTCTATTTCGTATCATTTTGCTTCAGCTGTTTTGTTTCAACAGCCATCTCTTATATGATGCTGTTTTCATGATGTAGCTTCGTTTTTGGCCAAATTTTTTGTCTCGAAACATTTCCCACACATGTGCAGGCAAGCAAAGTTTGCCTGGTTGTTTGCAGTAATAGATTTTTTTTCTATTGAAAGCAGCATTTCATCAGATTTGCACTCTTTCCTCCAGATGTTTATATTGGCCACAAGTTGGTGTGAACATAGGGTAAGCTCCAAGTCCTGCTAAAAGACACTCCTCTGATTAAACGGACATTACATCTTTAAACGGATTTAACAAACACGTTTATTTAAACGGACCCATCAGATTTGAGGCTCCAGCAGGAGCTGGCAGAGCATTTAGCTCTGACCCTTGAGACCCTTGAGTAGGCTGGCAGAAATGTTTTTAGAAAAATATTTGTTCATCGGAAAGAAATCACAGTAAATTTGCTGAGTAATAATTAAATAAGAATGCTCGCAATCCATTATCGTTTCCAGAAAAATAATTGGCAGGAATGTTTCACCTCCTGAGGAACAGTCACCACTTGCCTTTCATAAGTACACAAGAGATGCAAAAGTTTTGCGTGTTCTACTAAAAGTAATAAATAAATAACATTCGTACATTTCGTTCACATCTCTTTTGAAACACCATTTTTATAAGCAGTACAGTCATGTTGAAGTTATAAACTTAAAGCGCAAGTAGCGGCGAGTGTGTCTAAAGGGAAAAGATGCAAAAGTTTTGCGTGTTCTACTAAAAGTAATAAATAAATAACATTCGTACATTTCGTTCACATCTCTTTTGAAACACCATTTTTATAAGCAGTACAGTCATGTTGAAGTTATAAACTTAAAGCGCAAGTAGCGGCGAGTGTGTCTAAAGGGAAAACCGGGATACATTTGATCAATATTTAACTAAAACCATGTGTGACCCATTAGCACGCACAATGCCAGGAAGGAAGCATTCAGATTTGAAGTTGCAGCGGTAGCTGGTAGAGCATTTCGCTCCCAAATGACCCTTGAGTTGGCTGGCAGAAATGCTTTTAGAAAAATATTTATTCTACGGAAGGAAATCCCAGCCTTGTCAAGGCATTAAAAAGTGCCTAATTAATTTTCATCATAGATCACAAACAATACTTTATGAGTTGTTTCTGGCATGTTTATTATTATTATTATTATTGTTGCCTTGTCATGTTTATTTGTCTTTTCCTGGAGATTATTCCTTGTACTACATTAGTTATTGTTAACACCTTGCATTCTTGTGACATGCTTTTCAGGCTGTGCAACACTTCAAACTAAGATTGTTGCACTAAACTTTTACAATAACTCTTTCGGCAACCAGACACCATTGCTCACTGTCAACCCTGCCACGTCTTTGGTTTCCTTGGCAACATCCCTTGCAAACCTGGTTTATCATGGCTGTGAGAGCTGCGCAAAGGAACTCTGGGCAGATTCAAATGGAATATACAGCCAGTGTCTTTCCTGCATCCCTGTAGGCCACCCACATCTTTTCTACAGGTCACTTTGTACATCTTGCATTTCCTAATTGACCAGTCTGTTTATTGGTGTCCATATTGTACCCTTTAATTCTATAAATATTTAGTTTTATCCTTCCTTTTAGGCATACTTTTCAACAATTTGTCGGAGTATCTTGGTAAAGGGTGGCCCATACAACTATCATAACTTATACTTATGATTGTAATTCAAATGAAAGCTGTCATTTTGTGATTGTAATTCTGTTGAAAGCTGTCATCATTTTGTGGCTTGCCATGTAGCTATATATGTTTTTACAGTGCAATTGTATTTCAAAACTGCATTTATTAGCTTCATTTTCAGGCATTACGTTTGTACTTTATTGATTTTCATGTAACCTCCACCTTTGGGTTACTGACTTATTCGACTCTCATAGCCAATGTGTGGCTTGTAATGGAATCCTTTCATCTTCTCTCTCCCTGTCAAGGCTGGAGTGCCCCAAGGCAGTATTCCAAGCCCCATCCCACTCCTAATCTTCATCAACGATATATCTGACTCTCTGGAAAATCTTATTTATCTCTTTGCTGACGCATCCACCCTTTGCCATGACATTCAGAGAGGCATGCAGCAGCCTCTTCCCTCTCGGCAGACTTTTCGAGAATCATGAGCTGGTCAAATGCTTGGAATTTGTCTTTCAATACTGACAAATCTCACACTGTCACTATCTCTCTCTGAAAGAACCATCTGACAAACCCTCCCATCTACTTTCTTAATAATCCTCTTGACGAAGTTCAGTTATTCAAACGTATGGATCTCACCATCAGCCATGATCTTTCTTTGGAAAACACACTCCTAAAGTCACTGACTGGACATCCTTCATCGTGCAAAGTCCTTCCTTGGCACACCTGACATCCACAAGGCCTTAATCCTCAGTTTGATGGGATACTACATGCTCTCCCCTTTGGGCTGGTGCCCATGCCTCGCACCAGCTTGGCGCTGTGGAAACCAAGGCCTTTGAAGATCATTGGAATCTCCCACAATGAAGCTGCCTATGGGCCTATCACTTTCACATAGCAGACTGGTTGGTGGTCTCTCTGTCATCTACCTCCTCCTTTTGGTCTGCCCTCACTGCTCTTTCTGTGCTTTGCCCACCCCAGAACCACTGCTCACCTCCACTCATTCATTCCTTTTATTTCCCCACCCATAGAACCAACTTCCACATTCTCTTCAATCTCATTCCTCCCTCCATGTTTTCAAAATAGCTGTTCACCACCATCCAAAACCATTATATTTTCGACCCCCGTTAATCCCCCACAAGCCCATCTTTTTCAAAATTTCCAGTTTTTGTCCTTCCATAGAGTTGTGACTGTATCTATCTTCTTCACCCCTTGTGTCCTTCCTTAGCCCTCATTCTTCCCCACATTCATTATTTCTCCTAGTCTCCCTCTATTTTGTCCCTCAACCTTACTGTTGGTGTTTCACCCATCTTTCTACTGTTCCTTTTGTTCTGTTCCATCCTAATCTATTCTGCGTTGTAGCTGCTGCACAATCCTCGACTTTGTATTCCAAAAAACAACCTCATAATGCAGGAGGCCTAATTCCAGCTCGTATTTGTGCCAAGGTTTTTCTTGATTTAATTAATCGACTTTTTTGCATTTACCAGCCAAATACACCCAATACACATTTGTGTGATTGTTAGTGACAAACCGTTGTACTCGTCTAATGGCCTCCTCAATGCCCTTAACTGGTTAAATTGGATGGATGCAGCCATAAATCCACATGCTAACAGGTCCCAAGGGCTAACAACATAGTTCAGAGCGAGCACGTTTGCTTTTGTGCTGTCTGATCTGGGTTCACTTCCCAAACTGATCATAAAATGTCATCTTAATGCTTTACATGCAGGGTGTTGTATCAATGAATATTGCTGTCCTCTTCAAGGGATATTAAGCTGAATGTCCTGTCTGCTGACATTTGTGAAAGATCCCACAGGACCTTTCGAAATGAGTCAGCCATTGTGAGCCAGTACCTTTGCAAATTGTAAGTTCCTACCTGGGGATTGAAGACCACTTCTGTAAAACATCATGCTTCACCTTCCCTTCTCCCTCCTCCCCAGTTACAAACCCTAAAAAAAGGGATGTTAGTGTTATAAGGTATCCATATTTGCATTGCTTTGAAAGGTTTTAACCACGTTGGGCATTCTGTGTAGTTTCACGTTTGCAGCAATTCAACATGAGTCAAATGTTTGGCCCCATTACAGCTCCAACGAGACGTACAAATATAACATTGTCAAATGATTCTTGGCTGGTTCTTTGCCATCTTGATTTACTTAATCCTTAAATATGCATATTTAGAAGTATTTTGTTCGATGTATTTGTCCGCTGTTCAATTGCTGAATACTGTAAAATTTTTCTGTGATTATTATTTGATAAATGTGATCCTTTTGATGCTAAAACTGCCACCTTTTTCCTTGTTTACAGACCTGCTATTCTTCAAGCACAAGATGAAAGTGGAATGCTTTCCATTCGCCTGTCCCCACACATGGTGAAAAAAGTATTTCTGAACATCCCACCAGGTTGGCTGCAGAATTGTGCAGGTACAGTCACTTTCAGCATTATTTTTCTGTCTCACATGCTATCCATACCTTCACTGTTATCCTAGCTTCTCCCAATCCCTTGCCAAATAAGCCAATCATAGTTTCTTTGTGATTGGGGCAAGTTATGTGTATATGTGTAGTATCTCTTGATCATGAGTGAGACAGCTTGGCTTGGTCCTCAAAGCTTACAATACAACTCATTAATAGCCTGGTGTTGGCTTAGTGGTAAGGGTGGTGGCTTGGGATCCTCGGGTCCTGAGTTCAAGCCCCGTTGTCCGCTGAATTAATACACCAGGGGTTGACTCAGCCTGTCGTCAGCAAAATGAGTACCAATGTGTACTGGTAGAGGGGCACTGCATCAGCAACACAGTCGCGCTTCCAATAAATGATAGCTACCCCGGCAGCGAAGCTGCCATACGCAAGAAGAAAAAGAAGAACTCATTAATACTGTTGCGGGCCGGGGACCAGTGGCGAGAGCGACCGCTAGGTGGGGGAAGTTGCGTCACCTCCCACCAGACTCCTGGAATTGCAGGCCGTTGCTCACGGATAATTCCGTGAGGCGGCGGGTCGCTTAACCAACCGTGGACGCCAATACCTCCACCACGTGGCGTAGAGACTTTTTGTCAAGAACCAATTTACCTAATTAACTACGCGGTGTTGTCTACCGGGGAACCACGCCCTCGGTACGTCTTGCCCGAACCGGATCACTCTTTCAACGACCAACTACCTGTCCGATTCGGATGCAGCTGAGCGGAACTACCAAGAACGTACCGGCTAGGACGAACAGATTATCGGGTATAAAAACCCGGCTAAACTCAGATCCGAACCATGCTGGACCAATGAAGGAAAAGTCGAAAACGACTGGGAATATTTCTAATAATGGTTTATTTACAATCAACTTACAAAAGGAGTCAGAGCAGACTTATCGTGGGATATACAGACAAGATTTACAATGATCAAACACTTAAACAGTTCTACTTAAAGACGGCGCCACACACTCAGACGCGCACTCAGATGAAAATAAACCCATGTGTATTACAAAGGACCCCCGCAGCCAGAGAGGGAGGTGAGCTGAGGTCGCGGTTCTTTTGGGGTACCTGCACGTTGGTGGGAAGGGATGCTCCGTGGTGCGGCACCTGTCAGTGGTCGTGCAGCTTGGCCCATAGCCACACGCGCGGAGAACGTGTCCGCGAAGGAGCCCGGGTGGAGCAGAGCGGAGTATGAGACGGGGATCAGGGCCGCCGACAGGACCCACGAGAGACCCGGTCAAGATCGGGTGCCCTCGAACCAGCGCAATAGACGGGCCACCGAGGCGAGACGCGGGCAGACCCTCTACGTCACGACCCTCCTTCTTTTTTTGGCAACCCGCGACTCCAACCGTCTCACTCCAACCACTGTCTCGCTCCAACGCTGTTTCTCTCCAACCTCAGACTCCAGCTAACACGGCCAACCCACACAGAATTCTCTCTCTACCCTCTCAGGATGGTGCCGTAATTTATCTCCCAGCCAAGGACTCTACTCTGAGGATCGCTTCGTGATTTATAGATCTCTCTTAGCAGGGAGGGGCCTTGGTGAAGCAGACACCACTGTCCGCCCTGATTGGACAGGGCCTCCATGGGTCCACCCTTTCTGGTCATTTTGGCCATGCCGGGAGACCCCGCCCCTCCCTCCACACGTGTCTGGATTCATCAAGAAGAAGCCACAACACAAAGATCTTCCCTCAGCCAACGGGCCTTCGGATACAGCAGGTAGACAGTGGATCGTGATGGGGGGTGGAATATAAAGATTTATTAACCTAACTAAAAAACATCGCAATGCACCCCTTCGATTTCCCACTAAACACGAAGAGGGAATCTGTCTACACACATACTTAATGGCATAACTAAGGCCAAAAAAAAAAAAATGTTGCATTGGCGTAACGGGTCACTGAAAAATAGGGTAGGTCGGTCGGGATCTTTTTTTTTTTTTTTTTCCTAATAAATCCCTCCCAAAATCTCCCCCGGCTCGAGTACCACCCTTTTTGTCGGCGGGTTCTGTCCGAAACACTTCCGGGTTTTTGCGATCGCGATCGCAATCAACAAGATACTTGAAAACGATAGCAAAACAACAAAAATAGCAATAAAATAGGGTCGGCAAAATTTTTCGATAGCAAAAAAACAAAAAAAAAACGTAGGGTCGGCGGAATTTTTAGGGTCGGGCGGGTTACGCCAATGCAACATTTTTTTTTTTTTTGGCCTAACTTTGGGTCAGCTGTATATTTGAATGCATACGGTTCCGAGAACCGTAACAATACTTTTGCTTTCAGCAGGTCTGAACTTACAACATCTGGGGTGCATTTCAGTTTCTACAGTACTAATCTAAGTCTTGTAGAAGATATTGTACATATGCTACATCTAGAATAAGAGCATTAGGAGACATTGGCATACTATCACATGAACTACAAAGACATTGCTGGGCGTAGTGGAACGCGCCTGTAATCTGGCTACTTCAGGCTGGGGTTGGGGGATCGCTTGAGGATGTGAGCCCTGCGATAGACGGTACAAAGCAGCCTGGCTGGTACGGCGGTATCCAACCCTGATCGTCAGGTCAGGCCAGATCAGATCTGTGGCTTGCTCCAGGTATCATGTAAAACCTGTACTAACCTGTTCATGGTCGAGTGTCGGTGACTACACCAGCTCCCCCCCCCCCCATCAGGTCCACCTGATGTGGAGGGTTTATGAACATGGACACCCAGCAGGATTAAATACAAAACCTGCCAAAGGGTGGAGGAGGTCCTTGTGAGCCAACGGCCATCCATATCTGGTGCCAACTGTGTCTGCGGATGTCTTCCTGCAATTGGTTACTTTTCCTTGAAGGTCAAGGATACAAGGAAATCAAACACAGGTGGAGGTCATTCAGCCTATCATGCCTGCGTGAACACCATACAAATTTATCGACACAATATCCAAAGAAGAAAATGCAAAAACAAACAAAAAATATTTTTTATTAATTTATTTTATGTTTTTGTAGATTTTTATTTTTCTTCTTCCCCTCAGGAAAGGGGGCATGGGCTTGGTTAAAAACATACAACAACAACCACACAACACCCCTTGACAAGACCCCCACCAACAGCACTCCGTACACATGCACACAATCATCCACCAATGCTCAAACTACCTAAAAGTCTTATCAACATCCCCATACCCCTCCATCTCCACAACTTCCAGGTACGTATCTGATTCTAATTTAAACATATACTTTTTATGCTGCCAATACCTTTCCAGGGAGGCTATTCCATGCATGAACTACTCTCTGAGTAAAAATCCCCTGCCTTACTACTGTCTTAACTCTCCTCTTCTTTACTCTCAGGCTATGGCCCCTCCCTGGTCCTACCACTGTCTACTCTGTTGAATAATTCATCTGCACTTATTTTATCTATACCTTTCATTATCTTAAAAATCTCTATCATATCTCCTCGTAACCGCCTCTTTTCCTGTGTATAAAGTCCTGTCTCCTTCAGCTGCTCCTCATAGCTGAATCTAGCTCGGCCTGGAATCAATCGAGTAGCCCTGTGCTGAACCGTCTCTATGGCATATGTCCTTCTGGAATTGTGGTGACCAAAACTGCACACAATATTCTGGATGTGACCTCAATAAATTCCTGTACAATGGTAACACCACCTCTTTTGATTTATAAATGATCCCCCTCCAAACACAACCTAAAATCCTATTTACTTTACCTATGGCACTGTGCTGCCTGCTTACCTCCCGTATCTATTACCATCCCCAGATCCTTCTCCTGCATGACACGCTGCAAAATGACCCCTTGCATCCTGTAATCTCGATTTTCATTGTTCTTTCCCATCCCCAACACCTTACACTTGCTCAGGTTAAATTCCATCTGCCAATCCTTTGTCCAATCTATGCAAGTATCAATAATTTCCTGAATCTGATCACCACCCCCTCTGATATCCACCTCACCTCCAAGCTTTGTGTCATCTGCAAATTTGGAAAGCTTACTCTTTACCCCATTATCCAAATCGTTGATGTAAATAATGAATAGTAATGGTTCTGATCCCTGAGGTACCCCACTACTTACATCCTCACAGCAAGACATCCTCCCACTCACAGCCACTCTTTGCTTCCTACCACAAAGCCAGTTTGCAATCCAACTAGCTATCTGACCAACCACAACACATGCCCTCACTTTGGCTAACAACCTCCAATGTGGTAGCTTATCAAATACCTTCTTAAAGTCAGGATATACTATGTCCACTGCCTTTCCCTCATCCACCCAATCAGACACTGCTTCATAGAACTATAAAAGATTTGTTTAACAGGAACTACCTTTGGTAAACCCATGCTGACTACCTTTAATTAGTTTGTATTTATTTAAATGGTTCCTCATCTGGTCCTTAATTAATATCTCCAACAACTTCCCCACAACTGAAGTCAAACTAACAGGTCTATAGTTTGTCAATTCTTCTCTGGATCCTTTCTTAAATAATGGTGTTACATTTGCTTTTCTCCATTCCTCCAGTACCTGTCCTGACTCCAGGGAATGATTGAAAACATCCGTTAACATCTCACTTACCTGCTCAGCCACATCCATCAATACTCTTGGTTTCATATTATCTGGACCCAGAGCCTTATCTTCTCTTTGATTACCTAGCTGTTCCTTTACTTCCTCCACTCCAACCTGGATCTTCTGAAAAAGCCCTTTCTCACCCCTTGATATATACTCTCAGCTATTGGCAATTCTCATGACTGTTCTTGTGTAAACGTTGAGGAAAAAATACCTGTTTAATAAGCCTGCCATCTCACTTTCTTCACTAACCACTCTCCCAGTGCTGTTCCTCAATGGGCCCACACTGGTCCTAACCTGTTCTTTTCCCTTGATATACTTAAAGAAAGCCTTGCTATTATGTTTAATATTCTTAGCCATGTCCTTCTCATTCTCTCTTTTGGCTTGCTGAGTTATTTTCTTAACTTGCCTCTGTTTACTCTGATAGTGATATAAATCGAACTCCAGTCCTGATATTTTAAACCTAATAAATGCCTTCTGCTTCTTCTTGAAAGCGTTCCTTATCTCACTGCTCAACCACCCTGGTCTCTTTCGACTTCTAGTTTTACACCTCATTGGAATGCACTTACTCTGCACTCTCCACATTTGGTCCTTGAAGGTTTCCCATTTCTCTGATGCTGATCGTTCTGTTGTTAGAGTCTCCCAATCTACATCACCCAACTCTCTCCTCACACCCTCAAGGTTTGCCCTCCTGAAATCTAATAACCTTACCCTACTATCCTGAACTCTAACCCTTAACAGTCTATGCACACACAAAGTTATGGTCACTTGCTCCTAAATGCTCCCTGACATCCAGCATATTGGGATCGTTACTTAAAAGGAGGTTGAACACTGCCCTCCCCCTCGTGGGTTTATCTACAAACTGGGTTAAAAAGAAATCCTGGACTAAATGTCGGAAATCCTCATCTGCTCTGCCCTTTCCCTGTTCCTGGACCCAATCTATCCCTGGCAAGTTAAAATTCCCCATAATCAATACTCTTCCCACACCACATACCCTTTTGAATTCTTCATGTACTCCTCCTTCCTCCTCTTCCTTCACACCCAGAACATTATAAAAGCATCCTACCAGTATCTTACTGTTTTTACAATCTCTAACTTCTACCCATACAGAATCCTCAACATTTATTCCTTTCTTCATGTAACCCCTTTCTCTTGATGCAATGCTGTCCTTTACCCAGATTGCTACTCTTCCTCCTATCACACCGATACACCTTGTAGCCTTCCAATCCTGTCCTCCAGTTGTTCTCCTCCTTAACCCATGTCTCACTCACTGCAACTATATCGTACTCCTCGATATCTACTTTGGCTTCAAGCTCTTCCATCTTATTATTTAAATTTCTGGCATTGGTACAGAATATATTTAACTTTTCCCTTCCTGAATTCCTTTTTCCTGCCTGGCCTAACTCATCACAATTACTTCATCCATTCTTTCCTTAATAGCTTCCCCACCCTCCACTGACCTAAAAAAAGCCAGAATTCCTACCTGAATTCCCACTGCAAACCTTGCTGCCCCCTTTCTATTTAACATACGGCCATCATTCTGGAAACACTCCCTTTGTCCCCTAATGATTCCCACTGCTTCTTAAATGTAAAACCTTCCTCCCTACACCATTCTTCCAGCCATTGGTTGACATCTATTGCTCTGCTCATAATTTCTACATTGTTTCCTAATCTTGGGAGAATCCCAGAAAACATGACCTCACAACCCTTTGCTTTCAGCCTCTTACCCAATATCCTGTATCTATTTTTCAAAACCTCTGAATAAACTTTCCCTGAATCATTCACACCGAGGTGTACCACAACAAACTTCTTCCTGCCATGACCTGATACAATATCGTTCACCTTCAATGTCCCTAACTCCTGCTCCTTCAAAACTACACATCATTCTATGTCTGCGATCCTTCCTGCAGAATGAAGAATCTACATATTTAATTGTCAGGATTTGCAATCCAGCCACCAGAAAACACTTCACTCCACAAAACACATTGTAGTGTATGTCGTGGTGGTGCTGAGGTGTCGTCCACCAGACGGCGGTCTCCTCGGGTTAACCCGAGGCGGTCCCTTTCGTGTGGATGCCTAGAATGTCCTTTCCCTAAGAGATGGGGTTGGGCCAGGCATCTGCTTGGTCAAGAGGTCTGGCCAAGCAAGGCCAGACGCAGGCCCCTGAAAAGTGGACGCAGCGACGTAAAGTGGACACAGCGACGCGCTGTAAAGGTGCATCCTCCCTATGTATGTATGTATGTATGTATGTATGTACAGTACAATGAAGTTGAGAGACAGTAGTCACAGAGCAACAAAATAAATGTAATTACAACCTGGGATTCAAGCATTTGTGATGTTCCTGAATGAAAATACCAAACAGGCCAACCCATGCAAGTCTCCTCACCACTCGGCCATCACAATATGTCCTTTTCAGTTTGTAAAGGTTAATTTGTAATTTAACTGGGTTGAAAGAAAGAAAAAAAAAATGTAAACAAAAATATTTAGGAGTTAATGAGGTACTAATTATTAATGAGTTATCTCATAATGATCGTTTGCCTAAGTGTTTTGTAACCCTAGTTAGTAATGACCAACACTGGGTGTAAAGAAAACTCATTGTCACCCCAGCCTCTGTGTCTGTCTATTTTCCCCTTTCCCTCTGCAATTAGCATCCTTAATCATTCCCCATCATTATTTCTCACCTCCCCCACGCAAACTCATGGACATGGTTGGTGCACGTGTCCGAGGCTCACACAATTGTGTTGAGATAGCTATTCAACATGTGTGAGCCCCACATTCTGTCGACCTGGTGTGTCCACTTGTGCAAACCCCCACATGTCTACATTGACATGATGGTGACACATGAATGACTTTGTTGTCGCGGGAGCACATGCAAAACCCTCAGAGTCGGGGGGAAAGCCTCATGGCAGGGCAGGTGCAAGGCGGTGGCTATATAAGCCAGTGGCAGAGAAGTGAGAGAGTGAGTCACCACCAAAGTCAATGAGACAAGCCACAAGAACAGGAAGAGAGGCTCATGGAGAGTAAAGAGTGGGGAGTCAGTGAACTTGTTCGGAATGATGGAGTGCGGCAAGAGCGTCCGCAGTGAGTGAACGATTCACTCAGAATGACAGCGCGGTTGTTGCTGTTGTTGGTGTTGTAGTAAATCCCCGCTTTCGCTAAAACGTGTTATCAAAACACGCATTATGCGAGGGTCCCCTATACACCCACATATGTACCTCGAACTTGTAGCAACTGCTGACTGAACATCCTGATCAGGAGATGAACTGTACCACCATCAACTGGAGGGCACTTGTCACGCGGCTTAAGCTCTCAAACAAGCACTCCAATTAAGTGGTTAAGAATGGCTGGCTTGGCAAACGATAGCTATGTCCGAATTAGACAAATGAACACCTTTTTTTAGGAGTCGGAACTGCTGCTAAGTTCAATTCTGGAGCTTAAATTTTGTCATTTAGTTTAGTTTAAGAGATTCTCGAGGTTATGGTATGTGCGGAAATGAAACAAAGCAACGAGCACTGACGTCTCCGGGTGTTTATAAGTAATTGCAATGTATCCAGTGATTCATAGCTATGATGAACAGGCATTCGATAATATGAGTGAGGAAAGTGGAAAAAAAACTTTATCGTTAAGAAATCGTTGTGGCCTGTTCCGAATCTCAAGATATGGTTGAGCAGGCTAAAAAAACATGGCGGCTTCAGACGCTAGCGAGGTTACTGAGGAAAAGCCTAAATACCGCATAGAGTGGTGACCGAAGATGTGCCTGATAAAGGATAGAAAATGAAGTAAGGCTGTTAATTATCTTAAAAAGGGGTGTTTTAATCAACCTAAACACCCAATTTTCACTCTTGCACTTGCTTCGAGTTTTGTTAGTATGCAAACAAAGTTTCAGGCTACTAGGTTTTATGGTTGTGGAGTTATGGAGGACACACACACACACACACACACACACACACACACACACACACTGACCTTTAGTAGTATGTAACGTATGTATATGTACATATATATATATATATATATATATATATATATATATATACATATACATACATATATATATATATACATATACATACATATATATATATACATATACATACATATATATATATACATATACATATATATATATACATATATATATATATATATATATATATATATATATATATATATGCATATATACAGTGGACTAGGCGTAAGTCATCACCATCGGGACCGAGAAAAAAGTGACGACTTAGAAATGTGACGATTTACGCGTATGCGAACATTCATGATGACTGTGGGGTGAAGGATGAAGTCGCGCGTGGCCTGGACACGTATGTGTGAGAGCCGGCTATTGTACCAAAAGGAAAACACAATCCTCGGGGCATAGATGGGGGTTCATTGGTGAGTTGGAAAGTGATCAAGCAAAGATGGAATTCATCAATCAGTTTCTCAAAAGTAAAGATAATGAACAACTGTAAGACAACAACTTCACCTGCTTATCACCATGATGGGATTGACCAACGAACCCCAGAGACCTTTCTGGCAGCATCTGCCAGAAAAGCCCAGTCTCATCGGCATTGTACATGTCCCGAGGCTGATACCTTTCCAAGATGTCTTTCAATTTGCCATCCTTCCAGTCGTGCACCACTGCCGAATCCACGCTGCCTGATTTGCCGCACTTCTTGACCTTGCCGATTCCCCACCTCACTTTGAATCTGTCTATCCAGTGCATCGGCAAGGTCTCGGCATCATCATGCCCGAGGTCCGCAGCGAATTTACGGGCCTTCAGCAGCAACATTTCACCGTCCAACCGAATATTTGGCTGAGCCGACATTTGCCGAAACCAGATGATGAGCGCGTCATCGACATCTTCAAAGGACACACATTTCACACTTACCACCGGTCTCGCGATCTTCTCCACTTGTCCAAACATCGTGCCCTTATTCTTCAAGATATCGTTCAATGTCTGCCGTTTGATGTCCAACTTCTCAGCTATGGCTGTTTTCTTCATCAGTGGGTTTGCCTCGCAAAACTGGATAATGTCGTATTTTTCTTGGTAGGTTTGAGTTGTAAGCTTACGCCTAGTCGCCATTGTCCTGCCTGCAGTGCGATCAACGTGTGTACGCAGTTATAAATAGCCTATCACTGGCGGTGTAAACCAATGAGCGAGCATCACGATTCCATGAAATCGGGATTCTCATGAGGCAGCAGTTCCGTGTGACGAGTTAGGAGTGGTAATTTACTTGAGTTTCCATTACGTGGGAACAGACAACATCTGACGACTTAGAGATAATGACTTACAGAGGGATGACGCTTTATTCATAGGGACTTAACATGTGATAACTTTGGGACTTAACATGTGATAAATTCGGGACTTTTTGACGCTGCCGACTTAGACGAAGTGACGAGTTACACGCAGCCGACTTACGCCGAGTCGACTGTATATATATATATATATATATATATATATATATATATATATATATATATATATATATATATATATATATATATATATATATATATATATATATATATATATATATATATATATATATATATATATATATATATATATATATACATACACACACACACACACAGAGTGTCCCAAAAAAATACACCTTTTCATCTGCAAAGAGGATGGTCATAACATATTTTTAAAAAAGATATATGGCTGGATAGAAAGCTGAAAGGTTGAAGTTTATTGTACCAATGTTAAATTTGCCACCAAAATTTAAATTTTGGTATAGAATCGTCGTTTTCTTTTAGACCACATGTTCGACGTAGGCTCCACGCTGTCCGATCACTGCCTGCAAACGTGGTCATGTTCTCCATCACTTTGGGAAACGTTTCCTGAGGAATGTTCTGGATTTCTCGGTGGATGTTTTCCTTCAGCTGATCAAGAGTCTGAGGCCTCGGGTTTCCATAGATCCTGTCCTTAAATACCTCCACAAGAAGAAGTCTGGTGGTGTAAGGTCAGGGGAATACGGTGGCCACTCAACGTCTTCGTAGAGGGAGATAAAGCGGCCCTCAAAATGTTGGTTGTGAAAACGCCTTGTTTCCCTGGCTGTATGGGGCAGTGCCCCATCTGGCTGGAATCACTGGGTTCTCATCTGGATCAGGATGTTTCTCCTAAGGGCCTGAGTACATAGCTCAGGCAGATAGAATTCCTGAATCATTTTGCGATAGTTCCTCTGGTTTACCGTGCAAATGCGTCCCTGGTCATCTTCAAAGAAGTATGGACCAATTATCCCATACCAACCAACCGCCACCCACATGGTGACTTTGAGAACAGATCGAGGCACCAGTTCAGTTGATGCATTACCAGGATTTTCAATTCCCCAGTACCGAAATTTTTGATTGTTTATCTCCCCGGACAAGTGAGCATGGCATTCGTCCATCATGTGAAGTTTTTTGAGGAAGTCTGTCTGCATCTTCCTCCAACTTTCCTGAGAACCAATTTGCAAAGTCTAGTCATTTGCGTTTCTGTTGATCAGTAAGCACCGTTTCCGTTTGAATTTTGTGTGGAAAGGCATGAATGTCTTGGCGAAGGATCCTCTGAACGGTGCTCTTATGAATGTTTGTCTCGGCAGAAAGTCGTCAAATCGATTTTTTTGGACTCTGAACAACCGCCTGTCTCACCATTTCCACATTTTCTTCACTACGATCTGCCCTCTTCCGACCACTGTGACCCTTGTGAAGGTCACAGATGGTTCCCACATTGGTAAACTTTGCGATGGTGCACTTTATTGTCCGAAAGTTTGGTGCATGGCACAAGTGGATAACGAAATGTCTCGAGTAAAGACGTTGCACCTGTAAGACACTTTTCGTCTGGTGCCAAAGTTCAACAATTTTCGTCCGTTGTTGTACGGTCAGTCTTGGCATTTTTCTGGCACTTGCTTAGTATCAAAATTAACTTCAGCGTCTCTGCAACAAGAAATGAAGCGTTAGTGACAAAATTACTGCTTTTATAGAATCAAACGAAGCATTTTTAAAGTTGTATATTTTTTTGGGACACCCTATATATGAAAAACAATGCCTTCAGAAAGTATTCACACCTTTTGACTTTTTTACTTATAACCTTACTCTGCTATAAAAGTGTTACACAGTATTTTGATGTTTGTAGCTGTTTTGAGCTGTTTTGTTTCTCATGATGTCAATGCAACCTCTGCTTCCCTTCATTTGCCTTAACCATTGAGCAGGCCATCCTGGTGAACCAACCTATGCAGAACTTCTGGCAGACTTGTGCTTATCACTCGTGGCAGCTGGTAAGCAGTGCTTTCATCTTTTACTGTTGCTGCACATGGATGAAGATGAAAACGATGTGCCACGAGAGCGATGTTGCACTTTGCTGCAGCTGCACACCCTGCACTGAGCTCCATGGCTGTTCCATTATACTTCAAACCATTTTCTCTTTTTACCACTTGCAAGAGATGTGCACACTGCAAAGTTTTAATTGTTCATGAGGATCATTAATGTAGGGCTTGCTCATCAGTGCAAAATGATGAAAGGGTTTGGTGATTAGTTGCTTTTTAAAGTTAGCATGAATAGAGAGAGAAAGAAAAGATGAAGGAATGTATAAAATAAGGGGAGCAAAATAGGAAGGAGAGAAGTGGATAAGAAACAGTGAAATGTCTAAACTCAATATTGTCTGTGTTTTTTAAAACTCATGCAGCATTGGGATTTTCATGTATGCGCTACTTGTGAATATCAACTCTGGAGGAACCCAGGTCGAGTTTGAAAGAGCAAAGGGCTTACCTTGTGAAGCCTTTCTCAGTTGCTTTAGGTAACCTTAATTGGCTTGAAGAGCAGAGAGATTAATTTTATAAAGATCATAGCCAAATGTGGATAATTGATTTGGTGAGAGCAGATTAGTTGTTCCCTCCAATTACTGGTGAGAGATGTGATTGGGTTTTGACATATATATATATATATATATATATATATATATATATATATATATATATATATATATATATATATATATATATATATATATATATATATATATATATATATATATATACATATATATATACATATATACATACATACATACATACATACATACATACACCACATGGCCAAAAGTATGTGGCACCCCTTCTAATTAGTGGATTCAGATATTTGAGTTACACCCATTGCTGACAGGTGTACAAAATCAAGCTCACAGCCATGGAATCTCCATGGCAAACATTGGCAGTAGAATGGGCCGTACTGAAGAGCACAGTGACTTTCAACGTGACACCGTCATAGGATGCAACCTTTCCAACAAGTCAGTTCATCAAATATTTTCCCTGCTAGAGCTGCACTGGTCAACTGTAAGTGCTGTTATTGTGAAGTGGAAACATCGAGGAGCAACAACAGCTCAGCCACGAAGTGGTAGGCCACACAAGCTCACAGAATGGGAATGCAAAGTGCTGAAGCACGTAACATGGAAAAATAATCTGTCATCAGTTGAAACACTCACTACCGAGTTCCAAACTGCCTCTGGAAGCAACGTCAGCACAAACACTGTTTGTCGAGAGCTTCATGAAATGGGTTTCCATGGCCGAGCATCTGCACACAAGCCTAAGATCACAATGTGCAATGCCGAGCGTCGGCTGAAGGGGTGTAAAGCTCTCCGCCATTGGACTCTGGAGCAGTGGAAATGTGTTCTCTGGAGTGATGAATCACGCTTCACCATCTGGTAGTTCGACGGATGAATCTGGGTTTGGCGGATGCCAGGAGAACGCTACCTGCCCGAATGCATAGTGCCAACTGTAAAGTTTGGTGTAGGAGGAATAATGGTCTGGGGCTGTTTTTCATGGTTCAGGCTAGGCCCCTTAGTTCCAGTGAAGGAAAATCATAACGCTACAGCATACAATGACATTCTAGGCAATTCTGTGCTTCCAACTTTGTGGCAACAGTTTGGGGAAGGCCCTTTTCTGTTTCACCATGACAATGCCCCCGTGCACACAAAGCGAGGTCCATACAGAAATAGTTTGTCGAGATCGGTGTAGAAGAACTTGACTGGCCTGCACAGAGCCCTGACCTCAACCCCATCAAACACCTTTGGGATGAATTGGAACGCCAACTGCGAGCCAGACCTAATCACCCAGCATCAGTGCCCAACCTCACTCATACTCTTGTGGCTGAATGGAAGCAAATCTCCACAGCAATGTTCCAACATCTCATGGAAAGCCTTCCCAGAAGAGTGGAAGCTCTTATAGCAGCAAAGGGGGGGACCAACTCCATATTCATGCCAATTATTTTGGAATGAGATGTTGGACGAGCAGGTGTCCACATTATTTTGGCTATGTTGTGAACATATGTGGATATTATATTACCGGGCGGAGTGGCGTGCGCCTGTAATCTGGCTACTCGGAGGCTTGGGTTGTTGGATCGCTTGAGGACGGGAGCTCTGCGCCATGAGAGGTTGTAGCGCAGCTCGGAATCATGGCAAAACCCAATCCTTATCCCTGTGTCGTAAGAGGCGACCAGGGTTGCGTCAGGAAGGGTATCCGGCGTAAAACCTGTGCCAAATCAGTATGCGGATCATAATGGATGATCCGCTGTGGCGACCCCTAACGGGAGCAGCCGAAAGAAGAACAACATATATGTGTGTGTGTGTGTATATATATATATATATTGGTGTTGCATTTCTGGAAACCACATCCCTCAAAGGCAATAGCATCCATCATACAGTAATCTCCAGACAGTTATTTCATTAATCTACGTACAGTTAGACCTTTCCCTCATGTCTAATGGGTCAAACGGGTCGAAGTGCATTGTGTAGATCTCATAGTTAAGTCTGATTATATCTCTAACTTCATTCCTACTCTTTTCCTCTTATTCCTGAAATAAATCAAAGCAGGCACTGTACTCGGACAGCCGCCTGTAAAAACTGCAGCCACACCCTTCACTATAAGAATGCGTCCTTGCGAAGACCAACTGTAGAAGCAAACAATAAACAACCTCCACCGCACCGTACAGGATGCATGCGGCGTGTTCTTTTCAACCAATTTCTGCATCTAATAATTATATCCAATCCTTTCCTTCAATTCATGAAAAAGATCAGGGCCAGCACCACGCACACCACCGCCTGTGACAAATAAGCGCATTCTCGATGGCGGACCTGCGCGCAGCCCCGTCATAATTTATCATCACACAGAATAGCGCACCTCTTCATTCGGGTTTGCGCGCTCGCTGATTACAATGGCATTTTATCATCGTACAGAGCAGGGCATAAATGGTGCACCTCTTCATTCCAGAGTCAGAGTTGTCGGAAAGGAGTCAGAGTAGTCTTCATCGTCGTGGTGGTCATCCTCAGCTTCCTTGCCTGGTTTTGGATCAGTCTCTGCGTGCGCCTGCTGTACGCCATCTTATTCTTCACACCCTCATCGCTGACTCCACCCACCTGCCTGACTCCGCCTGCTGCTGGCACTCCGCCCACTCACTCTCGACTCCGCCTTCACCCACTCGCCGCTGGTTCCACCTAAAGTCCCTCCCTCACGCCTGATGGTCGCAACTATTCTCTGGATCGGCGCAGATGCGTCCCTGCATCGTAGTCAGCCTGAGACGATGTGCCAACTATCAAGGAGGGATCGTTCAGTGGAGCATCCCCCCAAAACGTACTGGGAGGCGCAGTCGGTCAATCGTGCAAGGTATTACGAGACCGTTAGCCTCATCTCCTCTTCTTTTTGTTCATTATCTCTTCTTCATCGGTGTGTGTGTGTGTGTGTGTGTGTGTGTGTGTGTGTGTGTGTGTGTGTGTGTCATGGCACCTGTCCTCGCTTAAGTTAAGATTGCAGAATTATATCGGGATCGGTCTGCTTTTGCAAGTTGCTTATTTAATTGTCACACCACACTCTTCTTTCTATCTCTACTTGCACACAACAATAAAATCTATTCATTGTGCCACATATTTTTCGTCTGCCTGTAATAAATCCTTATCTAGAAATTTTTCCAGCTCGTTTTTGTCTTTTCTTTCATTGATCCAGCATGGTCCGTATTCTTGCCTCGCCCGGACTTTATTCCAAACGATCAGCCAGAGATCCCAACGCGCACCATACATATGTGTGTGTATATATATATATATATATATATATATATATATATATATATATATATATATATATATATATATATATATATATATATATATATATATATATATATATATATATATGTCACTTCATCCTCAGTCACTACGCGCTGAAAGCAAGTGTCACCTGCTGTTTCATAACGTTGCAGAAGTTTTTCACATGCGTCTGTGGTGTAGCCTGCGGGCATGCAGGGCGGGGCATGATGATGGGAGGAGTGATCGTCGTGGTCATCGGGTCTGCAAGGGATATAAGGTGTGCGCGCCGCCTGAGGCATTGTAGTAATGCTGGAGTCGCCCGGCTCGTGAGTGTGCTGAATACGCAATAAAGGAGAGCCGCGGGCAAAGTACGCCCGCGCTCGCACTTGTGCAACACAGCCCGGCTCGACTGTTCCCCCGCTCGTGTCTGCCTGCTAAGCATCTTCTATTCAGTACACCACAGTTGGCGACGAGGATCTTCGGATCGGCGTGTGCAGGGCGGCAAATGACCCGTGCGGTTCCAGGCTACGGAGCCAAGGGTCTCGCCAGCACGAGCATGGCAGAGGGTCGGTGCACGGCAAACGAACGCGTGCCCGCCTTCGTCGGAATCGACTTCGGCCACGTCGAGTGGGCAACGGCCGCGCTCACTGTTCGTTTTATTGAGGCACGACGAATCGGGGGAATGATTTCTGCAGAGCCACGGCTAAAGAACGAGGACACGCGGTTCGGCTCGAACGCGGCGTTGGACGTCGCACAAGCTCTGAAGAATGTCCGGGGTCTCGATGGTTGGGGCACAGCAGATGGTCCGGGGGTCAGCGCGATGTGCCAGGCGCGTACGGCCGCGCGCACGGTCTGCGGCGCGGGTCGTGGGCGAGCGTTGCAATGCAGTCACTCGGACGGCAGTCTGAGCACTCGAGGACGTCTACGGGGTGTGCGCAGAGAGTCATCGCCCATCATTACAGTCATAGATGGCGGTGTGCGAAGCGGTCCTTCCGTCCCGGGTCAAGACCTACTGCCGGCATGGTGTTCGGTGCATGGCGTGCACGGTGACGCCCCGGGTCGACTTTTGCGGCCGGGGCACAGAGATTCCAGCGACCCGCAGCGGGAGATGCTGCCGGAGTTAGACCTGCTTCCAATTGATCCGGAGATGACAAGATCAGTGGCAGGGGAGGTTGAAGTGATCGGGGCACTGATGTGTATATATATATATGTATATATGTATATATGTATATATGTATATATGTATATATGTATATATGTATATATGTATATATATCTTCTTCTTCTTCTTTCGGCTGCTCCCGATAGGGGTCGCCACAGCGGATCATCCATATGATCCGCATAGTGATTTGGCACATGTTTTATGCCGGATGCCCTTCCTGACGCAACCCTGGTCGGCTCTTACGACACAGGGATATGGTATACCTTTTTTTACCTGGGGTATACACCGGCCCAGTACACTGGTACTCATTTCGCCGACCTCGGAAGGATGACAGGCTGAGTCAACCCCCTGGTGTATTAATTCAGTGGACCAACGGGGCTTGAACTCAGGACCTTTTGGATCCCAAGCCGCTGCCCTAACCACTGCGCCAACACCAGGCTTATATATATATATACACATATATATATATATATATATATACATATATATATACATATATATATATATATATATACATATATATATATATATATATATATACATATATATACATATATATATACAGTAGACTAGGCGTAAGTCGTCACCATCGGGACCAAGAAAAAAGTGACGACTTAGAAATGTGACGACTTACGCGTATGCGAAAATTCATGATGAGGCCAACAAAAAAAAAAATGTTGCATTGGCGTAACCCGCCCGACCCTAAAAATTCCGCCGACCCTACGTTTTTTTTTTGTTTTTTTGCTATCGAAAAATTTTGCCGACCCTATTTTATTGCTATTTTTGTTGTTTTGCTATCGTTTTCAAGTATCTTGTTGATTGCGATCGCGATCGCAAAAACCCGGAAGTGTTTCGGACAGAACCCGCCGACAAAAAGGGTGGTACTCGAGCCGGGGGAGATTTTGGGAGGGATTTATTAGGAAAAAAAAAAGAAAAAAAAAAAGATCCCGACCGACCTACCCTATTTTTCAGTGACCCGTTACGCCAATGCAACATTTTTTTTTTTGGCCTGACTGTGGGGTGAAGGATGAAGTCGCGCGTGGCCTGGACACATATGTGAGAGCCGGCTATTGTACAAAAAGGAAAACACAATCCTCGGGGCATAGGTGGGGGTGAGTTGGTGAGTTGGAAAGTGATCAAGCAAAGATGGAATTCATTAATCAGTTTATCAAAAGTAAAGATAATGAACAACTCTGTAAGACAACTCGTATACCATCGGTGATGGTATGGTGACAAATTACATGACACACAGTCATCGTGGTGATGATTACCACTCAATGCCTATGTGTAAGTGAGTGCGGTAATGTACAAAACAAGCCAAGATAAAACCATGATCGGACTTCAACACTAAGCTGGATCGGTCCTTTACTTCTCCGCGAAGTAATCCGTTATGTTTGAATGCCTCAAACTCTTGGGCATCTGGTGCATGAGAAAGGATTCAAACCGGTCATTGTATTCCATGATGTTGGCTGGGCAATCCTCCACCGAAAAACAGTATCGGCCGAATATTTGGCCGAATCGGCCGAAACCGAATATTTGGCTGAGCCAACATTTGCCGAAACCAGATGATGAGCACGTCATCGACATCTTCAAAGGATACACATTTCACACTTCCCACCAGCCTCAGGATCTTCTCCACTTGTCCAAATATCTTGCCCTTATTCTTCAAGATATCGTTCAATGTCTGCCGTTTGATGTCCAACTTCTCAGCTTTGTCTGTTTTCTTCATCAGTGGATTTGCCTCACAAAGCTGGATAATGTCGTATTTTTCTTTGTAGGTTTTAGTTGTAAGCTTACGCTTAGTCGCCATAGTCCTGCCTGCAGTGCGATCAACGTGTGTACGCAGTTATAAATAGCATATCACTGGCAGTGTACACCAATGAGCGAGCATCACGATTCCATGAAATCGGGCTTCTCACGAGGCAGCAGTTCCGTGTGACGAGTTCGGAGTGGTAATTTAATTGAGTTTCCATTACGTGGGAATGGACAACATCTGACGACTTAGACGAAGTGACGACTTACAGAGGGATAACCCTTTATTCAAAGGGATTTAACATGAGATAAATTCGGGACTTTTTGACGCTGCCGACTTAGGCGACGTGACGAATTACACCCTGCCGACTCACACCTAGTCTACTGTGTATATATATATATATTGTTGCGGATTCGCGCCCGCCGGCGTGCGGACGGCCACGTAACTCGAATTGCGGCACGTCGCCCACCGGACGGACAATCCCGTCGTGACCCTCTCGGACTAACGCCGGGAACTAGTCACGGGTGGACCTTTCGGCCTCACCACGATCGTACCAATCGGCCCCCCGCGTGGGATCGGGTTGCTCGCCAAATTCGACCTACCTAAGTACCCACACGGAGGGTAGACCGGGCGATCGCACCTCGCCGCAGGTCAACTTCGGACACGGGCCACTTTAAGCGACCCGTTCCGTACTATCGGGATAACCGAGCGGGGTTATCGTCAACCCCGACCCCATTATCGGGCGTTTTAGCCCACGACCAACCCTTTACGTGAAGTAAGATGGAGATTCAATAAAGGAAAAGACGAAGCGAAACGGGAAAAACAGTTCAACATAAAGCACATTTATTTCGCGATGGCACACGGATAGCACACATATACAATTATACACCAAAAGCAAATGTAAAAGAAGAAACACACAATAATGCACAAAAAGCAAATGTAAAAGTGAAACACAATGCAGATCTACCACCGACTACCGAGCACACGGCAACACTTATACAGTTTTACTTCACAGACGGCGCCGACAACACATATACTCAAAGCAAAAGAAAAAGGGACCACCCTCAACGATGATGGGGGCAGATGGGCCTGGGGCCGAGACCGCGTCGAGCCTACCCGTCTGGTGATGAGCCGCAAAATGGCGGTGGCGCCCCGACTCCGCGGGCCTCGCTGGGACTGCCTGGTATGGGGTGGGAACGGAGCCCCCTTCTCGCACTATCTCAGCGCGGGGGGGAAACAGGAGGGGGTTGTTGATGCTCGGGGGGGATGAGGATATCTCGCTGGTTCGGGTCCCGCGACGAGCGTCTCCACCGCGACCTCGGTCGCGTTATCGGCCTCCCCTCTCCGCAGCTCCCCGACTCTGACACGAGCGCCCCCTCGACTGCCTTCGCCGCCGCCACCTCTCCAACTCTCCACTCTTCTCAGCTCCGTCCAACTGCTTTCTCCGACTCTTCTCTTCACTGACTTCCCCAACTCAACTCTACTGACTCTTTGGCGAGCAAACGCGGCCCTTTATAGCCCCCGTGGCTTCGCTCCTTCACCTTCGACCCTTTACCTCTGGCTGGCTCCCCATTGGACAGAAGAAAAGTGGGCGTGAATGCTTTTTGATCCACGAATCTGCATATAGCGATATTACTCCGACGCACCTGGAGGCGGGGCCAAATCGCCCCATGCTCGCTGATAGGACGGAACAGAAGTGAGCGTGAGTCGTTTTTGATCCGATTTCTTCGGAAAGGCTGATGTTTCTGCACCCGCTGCTCGGTGCGCGCCCTGCACGAGTCCAGTATCGGTCCCCACAAGCGGCGCAGGAATGGCGGTGATGCGATGGTTGCGAGGGCGAGTTGTGACGGTAAAGGTCGTGGCTGTTGTTGTGAAGCGGCGTTGCGGTTAGTGGTTGTTGTGTGATGGCTGTTGAGACGTGGTTGGTGGTGGTAGTGGTGGTAGTAATGGCGGCTGGTCCAAAATAAAGATAGTAAAAGAAAAACGGCTATCTAGAGGGGTCGCAGCCCGAATGAATGACATTTATTCCCTCTAAACAACGGGTTTGGGCCTAACTACACATATACTTACAGAGATATCTCACCTAAGGGACCTGAATGGTGGTTTGCGAATTTCGTCAACCACAACAATATATATATATATATATGTATTGTTACGGATCTCAGAATTCGGTCTGATGAATGCATCCACACATCCAGGTCCTCAGACAGTTATTTCCTTTAACGCATGTCCAGATTATCCCCATCCCCATGTTTAGTGGGATTTTAAATGTGATGCGTTTAGAAGGGTAAAGAATAGATCTCCTCTCTTATGGGTAGCTTTTTTTCTTTACGACAGACACGTTTATACACATTTATTTCACGGACGCCGAGGCCCACCCTTTTTATATCGGCTTTGACACCACAAGGAATAATAAGGAGAGCACGGGTTGTCACGGTAACGGTGTGCAAGTGAGGCAGGGCGAGTGTGGGGGGGGGGGGACTGTGCCCGCCGAGACGGGCCGCATATATAAAAAGAGGAGGAGGTCCGTTCTGGGAGTGAGCAAGGGAGGAAGCGAGCAAGGAGAAAGCAAGCGTGTGGGTGTCTGACCAGCGCCAACGAGACAATTTATCAGTCAGTTCATCCGTGCCACGAGTGGGTGTGAGCAACGCCGACAATGAGTGAGGCATGGGTCAGTCACCAATGAGTGAGGCACGGGTCAGTCACCAATGAGTGAGGCTCGGGTCAGTCACCAACGAGTGAGGCACGGGTCAGTCACCAACGAGTGAGGCACGGGTCAGTCACCAACGAGTGAGGCACGGGTTGGTCACCAACGAGTGAGGAACGTGTCGGTCACCGGGTGAGGCATGGGTCGGTCACCGAGTGAGGAACGGGTCGGTTACCAACGGACCGTGTGGGTCAATGGACGTCACCAGTTTCGTGAAGTGTGAGGAGCTGCCAATGTCACAGCACCAGGGTCTAAACCCGCGACAGACGATCTCGGTGCCCCCCCAGATGTTGACTGGCGTTCAAGGCTGTTGGCGAGTGGGTGCACGGCAAGGCTGGGTGCTGGTGACGGACAACACATGCACACACACATCTCAGGACATTTTCACTTGACGGATGACTTCTCTCTGGTGAGCGAGATGACTCTTCCCACCTCCCCCCCCCCCCTCTTCCCCTGTGATCCTCTGAGTACCCTTGTCTGTGTTTAGTTGTAAGTCAACCCTTGATTATCATCTGCTCTCTGTTTCTTTCCTGTCATTTTGATTGATTTTTCCTGAGTAATTATTCATTTAGATTGCTTTGGAATTTATTCCATTATTTACCTTAGGAAATAAAAAGTTATTTTTGTTTATTTATTTTATTATTAATAAATCATTTGTTGACTTCCAACCTGTCCGTGTTTGTCCTTTCCTTGCATTGGTCGAGCATTGTCCGAACCTTGATAGACTGGGAGGTAATTACCACGTGACCTCTAGTTAAACGGAATAATTAGATGGTGGACGCTGGAACTCGTGGTTAACTGGGTGGCGTTCGTGGTTCGAAAACAACCCACCGTACCACAACGTTAATTGTGAGCGGTGGCCCCAGGTCTGGCTCTTCTGAGGACAACCGAGGATTAATCCCCCTTAGTGACAAACTGGTGTCTCGGTACCCGTGGCCGTAACTATATACATATCAGCCTGACTCAGCCTGCCATCCTTCAGAGGTCGGTAAAATGAGTACCAGCTTACTGGTAACAGGGCAATGCATCAGCGGCACGGCCATGCTTGCAGTGATCATGCAACCAGTAGCCGCAGGCTGCATATGAAACAACAACTCAAAGTAAACATTGGTACCACCTAGTCAGTGAGTACTGTGTTGCAAACAGCATGTGGAAACCTCGGTGGTTTATGTTATGCACTCTTCACTCCCCCATAATTCCTTGCAGTAAGTCATGACCAATCGATTTGTTGAGGTTCATTGAGGTTATTGATTGGCGGATCCCATGCAACATGTACATGTTTGTAAAGCAAACCAGAGGCAACTCTTGGTTGACGCCCCAGGACATTGAAACAAATATTGAGGTTCTTCCACTGCTGTCCCATCCCTGGCCAGCCATTGAGCTTATTCACAGCTGAATCCCATTAAATGTGCACCTGATTGTGAGACATATCAAGCTACTCTTAAGTAACATTGAAGTGAATATTCTGTGATTTACTCAGAAAATCACCTTAATTTATGGCTGCCATATTATTCATGATGTCATTGGTCTTACAATTTGCTTACCTCCCATGACACAATATAGACATCTTCCTTCCCTTTTTCTCTCCTTCCCTACCCAGGTCTTCTACTCTTCCTTTTTCCCTATCCCCCTCGACTTCTCTTTATCCCATGTGCATACCTTTAAATATGTAATCCCTCTGGTTTTATTTTGAGCATGGTTGGATGTTTTACGATTTTGGCCACAGAATTGCAACAACCCTTCCTTTTATTTTTAGCTCACCTGGAGCGTAGTTTCCGGGAGCTTATGGGATGGCACGTCGTCCGTCTGTCAGTCCATCCTTCTACAAATACAGCACTTGCAACTTCTTCTCTGAAATTACACATACGGTTTTGATGAAACTTTACCACAACGTTCATCACCATGTATGTACCAAAGTTTGTTCATGGCATTAAAAAAAAATCGGGCTCTAAGGTGGTCTATGGGGGTGGCCCCCCAAAATCGGTATTTGCTTTCTTCTCAGAAACTACACAAGCAATTCTGATGAAACTTGACCATAACCTTCATCACCCGTGATGAACCAAAATTTGTTGACATTAGAAAAATCGGGGTCTTTAGGGATGTAAAGGGGGGGGGTGCTCCCAAAATAGGTATTTCCTTTCTTCTCAGAAACTACACACATAATTTCGATGAAACTTGACCACAACCTTTATAACCCGTGATGTATGAAAGTTTGTTCACGACATTGAAAAGAAAATCCATAGGTATTTACTTTCTTCTCCGTTACATATTTTTGGGTCATCCATGCCTCCCAGTTGTTCCCCAGTTATCTTATCCAGCTGCTACCAGGTGAGCACCCATGGGTATTGCCCCTATGTTTCATGATACACCTGAGATGTTTATGTGATTCGTTTCATGTCTCGCAGACAAAGTGATTCATCAAAGTGTGTGCGGCCCCTCGGATGGACGTGAAAATGGGCATGTCCGTCTACCAGCATTAGTTGGTGGAGGTTAAATATCCCATGGTGTCTGGTAAAGAGTAGGTGAGCTATCACTGACACCCTGGCCAAATTCCTGCCCCAACCAACAGATGGTGTTGCAGCGGCGGCACAGATGTGCCCTCAGCCAATGATGCTACTCTCAGCCACGTGCTGCATACGAAAGAAGAAAAAGATGCTGGCTTTTCTCACACAGCCTCTGCATAATTGCTGTATATTCTCTATTGAATAAAGTCTTTGTACCCACATACACCATCATACCAAATGCATGGCATTGAAAGATTTCCAGATGGTAATTGCTAAGTGTTGAACACACTGGCACTGACGAGCATCGAGGAACCTATAAAAGAAAAACCTAATTGGCCCAGCTTATGTAAAATCAGCAGAATCCTCTTGCTTTCCCATAATTGTTTTGATGGATCAAGCCATCATTTTGATGGATTTTAGGTTCAGACATGACATGCAAGTGCACCTGGATGTTTGAAATTGTTAATGGTGTAGCTAGCCGCAGTCTATGCAGGAATTTGGTCAGTGTGCCGGCGACAGCTCGCCTCCTCATTTTTAAATGATGCCGTCGGATGTTTCACATCCACCAACTAATGCTCAAGATGGGTCACCCAGCTTAATGCTTATGATTAAATACCCTGTCTGCAATTGCACCAATCTGACAGTTTACAGTCATGCTGAAAATGAAGAAAGCACAAAAGGTACTATTGTTGTACCACCCTGTCGGCTCATAATTGTTTCATGCTCATACACATCTAACTGGATGACATATGTAATCCATCCATTGGGACCATACTCTGTGCAGAGCGTTGGTGCTGCCTAAGCAGTCTCCTTGGCTATTGGGCACAATCCTGGACGGGTCGCCACTCCGACACAGTATACCAGCATGTTGGCACTCATTTTGCCGACCTCGGAAGGATGACAGGCCGACTCAACCCACCTGATATTAATTCAACAGCCAAGCAGGATTTGAACTCAGGACCCTAAGATCCCAAGCCCACCACCCTAACCATTAAGCCAACACCAAGCATGCATATTGTGACGTCCACGGGACTTGAACAGTCCCGCCAACGTAGAATGAGCCGAAACGATGGAGGCGGTTTATTTTCTTATGACCCAAAGATGGCGGTTTTAATCGCTCTACCGCAAACGGGACGAGGAAGGTGGCACGAGTCGCTTTTCACTGAGTTAATAACGTTTATTTCTCTAACCAGAAACAATAAGACTCGGCAAGAGGAGGGATCCGGGGCGATTCGACGGGATGGTGGTGTGGGTTCGGGCGGGGGGAAAACACAAACAATTCCAATGGATATACAAATCTCAAACCCTCTAAGGCGCCAGGTACACACACACACACACACACACACACACACACACACACACACACACACACACACACACACACACACACACACACACACACAAAACGTAGCTGGTCCTGGTGGTCAGGCTGGCCCGTGGTGTAAACGGAACAGTCCCTGGATTGGCGTCGGACGAGCTGGCGTTGTGCTCGTCAGGGGCAGGAGACACCGTGGTGCTGTCGACCTCCTGGTCCTGGCCCAAGTCCGCTCACAGCCGCCAGGGAACCAGTTCTGGCGCCAAGTTGCGAGTAGGAGAGGGAGGCAGGTCTGCCCGCCGTTCGACCTCATACTCCGAGCCAGCAGAACTCCAGAGCCAACCGAGGTGAGGCACGAGGCACAGCAAGGCCATGAGACACGATCAATCCAGGATCGAATCAGCGCAACAAAACAGCATGCTCCCAGCACAACAGCCTCCACCAAAAACGGTTTTTCTTTACCGATCTTCTTCCTCCCACCTCTTTTCCCCGAACAGAACCTTTTTATCCTCGAGTCCTCGTCACTTCCATTCAAGCCGTTTTATTGGCCCTCCGCCGTCGCCTTCCGCCAATCGTGATCACGGGGCGGAGCCATCCGCAGCACTGTCCTGTGACGTCACGGCAAGCCTCCAGGGAATACTAACAGGGTTTACGCAGACACACTTACCCTATCCCGTCTCCTATCTAATTACGCGACAATTATCATTTCCCCCTTGAAGAAATGGACATTTACTAGACAACTTATCACCACTGAATTGCTACTTATTACATCGAGATCCTGGTAAACTCGAACAGCATGGCATACCTAATTAAACATCCTAATTACCCTTTGAATGCATACCCCCCCCTCAAACGTAACACTGCCCCCTCCTCTGGTACCGCAGCTCCTGCAAGGAATATCACAGGCGCTACCGTACCAGCCTTAACACTTACTGACTCACACCTAATTAACCTCACGAAATAAAGTAGGAGGGGCAATGGGCAGCGAGTCGCAGCGAACTTACCTATCCTGCTTAATGTACTACCCCCTTATGGCCTTATCCTCGCCTAAACAATCATTCATTTTTTTTTTTAATGTTTTTATTTTATCACATGAGAGCACTGAGCGAAGTTGCACTCCATCCTCTGGATCATTGCTCTTGCCCAACACTCTTCCAGTGATCTGGGGAGGGGAAACAAAAGGTTCCACAAAAACACAACACTTATATTTACATTCCTACTCTAAGCCTTAACGACACTATTCATGGGATATTTACACTTGACCGCGTCCCCCAGTGGATGCAAATAGACCCAGCCTTACCTGGGGAGCCAATTTTCAAATTTGCTCGCCCCAAAATTATGCGGACATCATGCCCTTGCTGCACATGTCAAGTTGTGCGGGATCGAGTGGGACTCACACATCTTCACAACACTCACACCATGGTCATCATCACATTTCTAGGTCATGGTCCCCATTTTAATGATGCAGGCTGAATCCCGTCATGGCCGTGGGGTGGGTTACCACAAGATAATGGGGGCATCTCAGGTGCAACCAAGCCCACAGGTAAGCTTTAGTCCAACCCGGACATTTCTCCACCCCCGCTCCCTTTGATTCCCACCCCCCTGGTAGCCATCAGCTCTAACCCCGTACAACACACTGGAAGGGGTCTCACTGGCTCCTCTGGCCTTCCTGGGTCGCCAAGGTCCTACCCGCCTTGGTCGCCCAACCAGACCCTCTCCCAGTTGCCTCCAGACACTGTCACCATTAGCCACCAGGGGTGAATCTCCTTGAAGGGGGTCGCAATTCCTGCTCACCGTGGGATTCAGCAATCCCTGTGGACAAGCACATCATCCCCACCCACAAAACCCACATGACTCCCCCACCCCATCGGCCTTACATGTGACACCTGCATTTCTAACACTTCACCGACCATGACCTTCCCTGTTACCACACCATGTCCAATAAAAAAAATCAACGTGTGCACCATACATTTCACTTCTTAACTTGAAACAACTCACACAGCACTTCTCCTCCGCCGATCCACGCACCAGCCATTGGACAGCCACTTGTGCCCGCTTTGTTACCAATTACCCACTGTCCCTATTGTCACTAAAACCCAGCAGAACTTACAAACCCATGGCAATTTTCCCACAATTCACTATTTTCACCAAAGGAGGCACTTCGCCACAATCTCACCAGCCGAGCATGGCCCTATATGCTCAGCCCAATCTAGTCTCCCCGACCCCCGACAGTGATTTCCGGACTCGACCTATGTAAGGGAACCTCGGATAGACCTGGCGGTTCAGCAGGAGGATTCATCCTCTCCGGGCTTGAAAGTCTATTGGAGGGTCTCTCCATCGCCGGGTACCAGCAATATCGTTGCATGTGTCCTCTTCGCCCGCACCGGAAACAACTCCCCATAAAAGGCCCCCGTGGGTATCGGTGTAATGTCTCGTCCGGTTCCGTACCCCTCGGCCATAATCGAATTGCTCTATTGGCTGGGCTGGACCCCGCCGCTTTGGCACACCAACTACCGAATTACCCCTTATCAAACTTGACAGTTTCTGGCAAATTTCCTGAAACATTTGGGTAATGCCAATTTCTCCCAGCCCCTCTCCTTGATCCTGAATCTCCGCCTGTCGGACCGTCACCGATGGCCTCTCTGGCACCCGACCCGGCCGCCTCCACGAGGCCAGCCTGGCTGCGCACTCAGCCGCTCGGTGAACGGTGGGTGGATCCTGTAACTCCACTAGCGCTCGGACCTCAGGGTCCGGAAAAGCAGCTAAAAATTTCTCTAGTGCCAGTCTGTCCCATGCCTCCACTGTAAGGTCCCGATACGCGATCCTGACTGATTGGTAAATGTCCTGTGCCAGCTGCTGCACTGTCTCACCCGGCTTTAATCTGCGGTGCTGGAGCTGGGCCCGCACCAGATCACAGTTCGCTGTGAACCCAAACCGACGGCTCAACGCCTCGCAAATGTGGGAGCTGGTCAACATCCCCTCCGCGATCACGTTTAACACATCTGCGGCTGGTCCCCACAACGTTGCCACCAAATTTCCTGTACGTTCCCACTCATTCCACCCGTTTAGTCGGGAAATACACTCAAATTGTGTCAGAAAAGCTTCAAGGCTCCCTGACTCGTCAAAATTTACCAGGGGGATCACTTTCCCGGTGGCCCGCTTCCCAGTTTCTCCCTTGTCCGAATCCAGCCCAGGGATCAAACACCCTTGTGGCTGCGTATCCAATTTCGGAGCTCACTGTGGCCAAAGATGTTTTGTGGTGAGGGTCTCATGGGTCAATTTTGCCTCCTGTTCCAAACATTGAATGGACCGATTCACCTCTTCCCGCAGAATCTTCTGGGCCCGCACAACCCCCTCCAAGGCTCTGTCGCGAGTTTATAGCTGCTCCTCAACCAACCCGGACACTCTACTTACAAAAGACGGCTCTACCAGGCCTTTATCCAAGACTTCATCTTGGCTCATAATTTTATCTTGTTCGTCCAAACGAGCCTCCAATCCTTTTACCTCCTCCGCCAATTTCATCCCTTGCTTCCTCAGCTCTCCCCACTCTTCTACTTGCAGCTGCATACGAGCATCCACACAGGCACGATGACGTTCCAGGCTTTCATCCACTTTATCAACCCGAATGTTCGTTGCATAAATTTTATTTACCAATTTTTTTCGTATATTTTCCCCCTCCAATGTAATTTCTACCTTTGTTTCCTCCAATCTATCCTCGAATTTACTTTGTATTTCCCCCAATTGAACATCCACACACACCTGCATCTCAGTTTTCATTTTCTCCATCTTTTCCCCCAATTCATCCCTCATTAAATCAATCCGTGCACCCAACTGTTGCCCCATTACCCCCAATTGATCTGTCATTTCTGCCCTCTGTGCTGTAATTGCACTCATTAAACGTTCCAACATTGTCCAGATCGACATCGCGCCGGTTTCCGGTGCTGCCGGCTCCATTACGGGCAATGAAGCACGGTCCACGCTCGGAATGGAGGTTTCGATCCTACCCCCGTCTCTCCCTTCTTCCCCCGACTCGCTGCCAGACAAGTGGCCTTCCTCCTCAAACATCTGCACATCCGCCATGGTGCAGAAGTCCCGTTTGCCGCCAATTTAATTTAATTTGAAAACTCCCGCCAAAATTTTCCCGCGCTTTTCTGTAGTAATTTTATATTCCAATTCGTGGCGAGATTTTAGTCCTGGTATATTCTCCTGATACCAAATATAATTTAGAGGGGTTCGAACATCCAACACCCTGACACCAATGTGACGTCCACGGGACTTGAACAGTCCCGCCAACGTAGAATGAGCCGAAACGATGGAGGCGGTTTATTTTCTTATGACCCAAAGGTGGCGGTTTTAATCGCTCTACCGCAAACGGGACGAGGAAGGTGGCACGAGTCGCTTTTCACTGAGTTAATAACGTTTATTTCTCTAACCAGAAATAATAAGACTCGGCAAGAGGAGGGATCCGGGGCGATTCGACGGGATGGTGGTGTGGGTTCGGGCGTGGGGAAAACACAAACAATTCCAATGGATATACAAATCTCAAACCCTCTAAGGCGCCAGGTACACACACACACACACACACACACACACACACACACACACACACACACACACACACACACACACACACACACACACACACACACACACACACACACACACACACACACACACACACACACACACACACACACAAAACGTAGCTGGTCCTGGTGGTCAGGCTGGCCCGTGGTGTAAACGCAACAGTCCCTGGATTGGCGTCGGACGAGCTGGCGTTGCGCTCGTCAGGGGCAGGAGACACCGTGGTGCTGTCGACCTCCTGGTGTCGGCCCAAGTCCGCTCACAGCTGCCAGGGAACCAGTTCTGGCGCCAAGTTGCGAGCAGGAGAGGGAGGCAGGTCTGCCCGCCGTTCGACCCCGTACTCCGAGCCAGCAGAACCTCAGAGCCAACCGAGGTGAGGCATGAGGCACAGCAAGGCCACGAGACACGATCAATCCAGGATCGAATCAGCGCAACAAAACAGCATGCTCCCAGCACAACAGCCTCCACCAAAAACGGTTTTTCTTTACCGATCTTCTTCCTCCCACCCCTTTTCCCCGAACAGAACCTTTTTATCCTCGAGTCCTCGTCACTTCCAATCGAGCCGTTTTATTGGACCTCCGCCGTCGCCTTCCGCCAATCGCGATCACGGGGCGGAGCCATCCGCAGCACTGTCCTGTGACGTCACGGCAAGCCTCCAGGGAATACTAACAGGGTTTACGCAGACACACTTACACTATCCCGTCTCCTATCTAATTACGCGACAATTATCATTTCCCCTTGAAGAAATGGACATTTACTAGACAACTTATCACCACTGAATTGCTACTTATTACATCGAGATCCTGGTAAACTCGAACAGCATGGCATACCTAATTAAACATCCTAATTACCCTTTGAATGCATACCCCCCCTCAGACGTAACAATATGTAATGTCCCACAGTTTATACTCATACGATACTACAATTATATGCTCTTATACTTTTTTGAGCCTGAGATAAAAGATAGTTGGTCCACCAAGTTGAGAGTTGGCAGAATGCACAATACGTGCTTCTGTACTTCTGCTATTTCAAAAATGTGAAATAATAAGAAAAAAAACCCTCAAGCACATGTATGGGGATGATGTAATCAATCATGTTTATAATCATGGAAACTCCTTTTACCATGCTGCATTTTATCCCTGCATTCTTGTCCTCCTGTTTCCCCTTTGTTCCACTTTTCTCTTGACCCTTTTCCCAGTCGTTATGCCCTTGCACGAATCTCGACACGTACACAACTAGAACGGCACTCGGTGGAGCGCATCCCTCCGCCAGGCTGAGCAGTTCACCTTTTGTATCCCACTAATCGATTCCTGATGCCTGATGTGGATTTGCACCTGAACCAAAATCGAATCAACTTGTTCTTGTCTCCTTGCCAACTCATCCATCGAATTTCGTCCGAATCTGTCCATAACCTTTTTGGAGATATCCTGCACACAGACAAACAAATAGACAGCAGACAGGGGTGAAAACAACTTATGTCCACCTTAGCTGGCAGAGTTAATTTTAAAAAAACGTATTTGGTGAAGTCATCCCTCAACGAAACAATTTCAACAAAAGCGAGAATTGCTTTGCAATACATGTTCCCAAACGGTCTCAAGATTGTTCGGGAGATAAAAAAAAAATTGTTGAAAGATGCCTTCACCAAATACTTTTTTTATTTACTACCTGATACCAGAACCAAAATGAAGCTCTAATCCACCATGTTTATTTCGTTTCTAGGCTTTGCTTATTTCATATTAAAAATAACCTGATGTACAGTACATACATGAAGCAAAAACATGCCTACGGTTTATGTCTATATATATAACACATCGTGGTTTATATATACCTGGGATGATTCCAATTGCACTGAGCCATTGACTAACACCCAGGCCTGAGGCCTGCCAATTGGTGCTGCTTCACGTAATGGCGGCACATGATTTTAGGGTGGGGGGGGGGGTGGAGTCAGGCCAGCTGTCCAGCCAATGGGTGTAGAGCAGTGGTGGTGGAGATCGGGCAGCTGAACACTGACCCACCTGTAACATGTGATAGTTTCGGGCATAACTCTGTGAAAAATTGACAAAACGCACCAAAAGTCGAACTTGTTCTGTACCTTATTATAATAAAGCTGTGTACCAAGTTCGAGTTGAATATGTTAAAAGGTATTGAAAAAACGCCTGAAAAACTGCAGGTGAGACAGACAGATGAGAGAAAACCTATAGACCTTTCTGGTGAAACAATTAGGGGACTAACAAGTGCAGTGAAGGTAAAATTTCCTTATCTTCTCGGTTAAACATGGGTCCATTATATATATATATATATATATATATATATATATATATATATATATATATATATATATATATATATATACATATATATATATATATATATATATATATATATATATATATATATATATATATATATATATATATATATATATATATGTATATGTATGCCTGGTGTTGGCTTAATGGTTAGGGTGGTGGGCTGAGGATCTGAGTATCCTGAGTTCAAATCCCACTTGGCTGTTGAATTAATACCAGGTGGGGTTGACTCTGCCTGTCATCCTTCCGAGGTCGGCAAAATGAGTGCCAGCATGCTGGTATCCTGTGTCGGAGTGGCGACCCGTCCAGGATTGTACCCAATAGCCAAGGAGACTGCTTCGGCAGCACCAACGCTCTGCACAGAGTATGGTCCCAGTGGATGGATGGATATATATATATATATAATACCCTCACCATTTCAAAGTATGCTTGAAGGACATTTCATGCTTCTATTTTGGCAAAACACGGTGCATATTGTGTATGGCTCGGAGTTGGAACAAAGAAAACTTTAACGAGGTTAAAATGACCACGATGCCAATGCACACTGATCCAGGCTCCATTTGGTGGCATTGGCATCTACGCAGCATCGCAGCACATTTTGTCGGAACCGCTGAAGCTTGTTTTCTCAGTTCAATGCACTTCCTCTGTCGCTGTTATTCATGTAATAAGCTATAAGAATACCTTCCAAGAACAGCTTTGGGTGTTTTCCCAACATTTTTTTTTATTGTGGAACAAAAGTTTGAAGATTCCATTGTACAAAAGTAATTGAAATGACTTTCTGACGTCGCAAGTTTGGTTTCAAAATAAAGGCAAGAATGTTGACTCCTTTAACTGAAAACACTGAGTGCTTTCTCCCTGCAAAACTGAAAGAGCAATATGTAGAATCACTTCAAATTGAGTTCATTCCTCCATAAACGTTTGGTTGTACGAAAGTGAACAATTGACATGAGCAGTTTGCTCCACATAATGGTGCAATTTTAAAGTTATTCATTACTTTGCTTTTAATTCATCCACACACACCTCAATATTGGTGTGCTGCTGTAACGGGATAAGTAGGTGCAGAATCCTTGTATTTTCCTTATTTCATGTCTCTTCGTACTCAGGGATAATGGAAATTGATTACTCTTTGGCTCCAGTTGGTTGTGGCCTCCATTTGCAGTTTTCAGAATATGGAATGGAGTCCTCCAAGGATTCAAACTATCTGTATATTTTTTTTTTTATAGAATCATGTTTCAAGGACCAATAGTTGACTGACACATTGCTGTTCACATATCAGTGAACTCTAGAAACCTCCAATTGTCTGATACTAGAAGCCTGGTGTTGGCTTAGCGGTTAGGGTGGCTGACTTGGGATCCTTGGGTCCTGAGTTTGAGCCCCGTTTTCCACTGAATTAATACAAGTTGGGGTTGACTCAGGCTGTCATCCTTCCGAGGTTGGCAAAATGAGTACCAGTGTACTGTTAATAGGGACACTGCATCAGCAGCATAGCTGCATCCCTAACCAATGATGCAACCAGCAGCCAAAAGGGAGAGAGAGAGAGAAAGAGAAAGAGAAAGAGAAAAAGAAAGAGAAAGAGAAAGAGAAAGAGAAAGAGAAAGAGAGAGAGAGAGAGACTGATACTCACAACTGTGTCAATGATGACAATTCACTGTGTCAATTCCGAGATAGTGACTTACTGTGTCGACGCTGACTATTGACACTGGCAACTTATTGTGTCGACTC
Organism: Eptatretus burgeri; assembly: GCF_056783735.1. Taxonomy (NCBI): domain Eukaryota; kingdom Metazoa; phylum Chordata; class Myxini; order Myxiniformes; family Myxinidae; genus Eptatretus; species Eptatretus burgeri. Next base: position 45,898,984 of record NC_140965.1, read on the forward strand.
TGGGAACTTACTGTGTCGACTCTGGGAACTTACTGTGTTGACTCTGGGAACTTACTGTGTCGACTCTGGGAACTTACTGTCATCTCTTGGAACTGAATGTTGACTCTGAGAACATATTGTGTCAACCTCGGCAACTTACTGTGTCTCCTCTGAGAACATACTATGTCACTTCCAGCAGCCGACTGTGTCGACTCTGGCAAATTACTGTGTCGACTCTGAGAGCTTACTGTGTCGACAATGACAACTTACTATATCGACCCCTAACAACTTACTGTGTCTACTCTGAGAACATACTATGTCACTTCCAGCAGCTGACTGTGTCCACTCTGGCAAATTACTGTGTCGACTCTGAGAGCTTACTGTGTCGACAATGACAACTTACCATATCGACTCTGACAACTTACTGTGTCGACTTTGACAACTGTGTTGATTTTGACAAATCTGCCTTGAGTTATTCCTTGCTATTTTGCTCCCCCTTGTGGATATCGAATTTTTTTCTTGTTTTCAGACTGACTGCAAGTTTTTTTCAGTTGGTATATATTTAATTATGTTCTGCACTGGGGGTACCATTGCACATTGCACACCATGTGGAAAACAATATATAACATTTCTGCCTGTTTACTTATTTTGTAAATGAAATGCTATAATTCTAGTTACAATGACTATTTTAACAGATGGCTAACAATAATTGCATCCGGAATTGTTTTGCTTTCATTAACAAAACGTTTTTTGAATACTTCAACAAATTACATCGTTTCACCTTTACATACATGGCAAGTTGGAGGTGATGAAAAACGGGTTGGTAGGAATCAAAAGGGTTTATTTATTTATTTACCAAAGATGGTGAAAATGTTATTTGAGATGTTTGTTGTTAGTGACACAAAGTACACCAGAATACTGAGACAGTCGTTTATTGACGAGGTGGTCTTGCAGCTGTTCAGAAGTCATCTCAAATGTTTATAACTATAGACTCATCTCAACGATTGTGAAGCACTAAACGAGCTGAGATCAATCAAACTGACATGGCCACGACCTGACGAACCAGTCTCTTCGTGTAACTGTGCTCGTCATTGTATTTACTGCAGGCTTTCTTGGCCTTTCTGATGAGATCTCTCGGAGGATCAAACTTATGACCCGGGTGGGGATTTGCAGAAGGACCTGGTTTTGCATGTGAGGAGAGCAGGTGACGTTATTTGACAAGTGCCTTCAGCAATCGATCTTATTCTTGTGAACTTGTGAGAAGATACTTTCCTCTTCTACATCACTGTGAGGCAGGACAAGTGTGTGCTGAATGACTGTAAAGTGAATGCCAAATCGTGACTCCCGGTCTGCCCTTCTCATCAACGACACAAGCCTGGTGCTGGCTTAATGGCTAAGTTGGCCGTCTTAAGATCTTAGGGTCTTGAGTTCGAGCCCCTCTCGTGCCATTGAAATAACACCAGGTGGGTGACTCAGCCAATCCATCCTTCTGAGGTCAGCAAAATGAGTATCAGCTTTCTGGAAATCAGTGGCACAACCACACTTCTAGAAAAATGATACAACCAATAAGCACAGGCTGCATACTTAACAACATAAACGATATTTCATTCCACGAACAAACGGTGATAAATATCAATGAAAGGAGATACTACCCTCCAGCCAATGGAATAGGATGGGATACTGCACTGTACTCAAACCTGTAGTTCTGTCGATCTTTGTCATAAGATGGTGTCATGTATTCGATGAAAATTATTTTTTATTACGGTTTGAATTTGGTAATTTGTTGACACCTTGTATGAATGAAAACAATCCGAATCTAATCAAATCCTTCCATTTCAAATACATCCTCAAAACTACAGATAAATGTCACCAAGAAGTGGAAGAGCGAAATGGAAAGCACAGATCGATTGATTCGTGGTGAGGATGTGCAAAATAAATTGTTTTGCTTCACACAGGCTAAAATGCACATTCCTTGATGACAAACACACGTTTCTGCATTAGGACAGTGATCTGGAGCAAGAATCAGATTCAGAATAAGCTGTTAAAAACGCTTGTTCTGGGCAATTAAGAGCGTTTATGCATGAATAAGATTTCTTGTGTAAAATGTATCGTTTTGCTTAAAACAAGCGAAACTACACATGAGGTGATAACCAACACACGTTTCTGTATTAGAGTCGTTATGTGAATCATAAAACAGCCAGAAAAGGGATATTGTGTTAAAAACAAGCTCTAATGAGCTAAGATCCCCGTCCTCTTAATGATGACGTCATAGAACGAATATGACGTCATTGTGATGTATCAGGTTTGCGTTAAATTATGTGCTAATGCCCGGCTTGATTCCCGCAAACAAAATTCAAACAGCTTGCCTAGTTTCGGAGATAATGGTACAGGCGATTTCCATTAGCGGCGATATTATGACGTCAATTTTTTTTCTAGGAAGAATTTCCAAAATCGGAGATGGTTACTGCCTGCGCGTGGGCTTTCTGCATATACATGGCAAGTTTCACGAAGATCCGATGAAAACTCTGGGTTGTAAAACAAAAAATGTCAAAAAATAGGAATGACGTCATAAAAATTGATATGACGTTATAGTGATGTATCATATGTGCGGTAATTCATCTCTGCTAATGCCCTGTTCGATTCCCGCAAACAGAATTCAAAAAGCTTGCCTAGTTTCAGAGATAATATTTTAGGCGATTTCCATTAGCGGAGATATTTTGACCTCATAACTTTTTTTCTCGGAGCAATTTTCAAAATCAGAGATGGTTACTGTCTGCGCAGGGTATTTTTACACATATATGCCAAGTTTCAGGAAGTTTCGATGAAAACTGTAGGCTGTGAAACAAAAAAGTCCACAAGAACAACAACGTGAGTCAGACTTAGAGATCCTCCATGAGGATCTAAAAAACACTTGTTTTAGGCAAATAAGACCATTTTTGCATGAATAAGGTTCCATTCCATTCCACTGGGACCATCCTCTGCACAGAGCGTTGGTGCTGCTGAAGCAGTCTCCTGGGCTATTGGTCACAATCCTGGACGGGTCACCACTCTGACACAGGATACTCGAATGGCTCAATCATCCCAGCAAGCTGGCACTCACTCTCACCGACTTCAGAAGGATGACGGGCTGAGTCAACCCCACCTGGTATTTATTCAACAGCAAGTGGTATTTGAACTCAGGACCCTTGAATTCCAAGCCCACCACCCCCAACCATTAAGCCAACACCAGGCATATGATTAAGGTTTCCTGCATAAAATGTATTGGTTTGCTGAGAACAAGCTAAAATACACACGATTTCATGAAAAACACGTGTTTTTGCACTATAAGAGTGATTTGGAACAAAACACAAGGTTAGAACTATAGGGGGAGCACTAGGTCGAGTGCAAAACCTCCACCGCCAATACTGCTGGGTCACTTAAGGGAACCTGATATCTTATTCATTGTGGGTCAAAACGGATCAGACTCTACTGAACCACGATTGAATAAACTAAACTAGATTGACGCGCATGTAGAAATGCCAAAAAATAAAATCGAAATTTTTTTGAAAAAAAGTTGCAAAATTTTTTTTTTCTCTAACAATTTTTTTTTTGGGGGGGGGGGGGTTGGAAATCACTTAAAACATGTAGAAATGCAAAAAAAAAATTCAAATATTTTTCAAATAAAATCGAAATTTTTTTGAAAAAAAGTTGCAAAATTTCCAAAGTTTTTTTTTGGACCAAGTCCAAAATCTAATGGCATGATCCTTGGACCATACCTAATCCCCCCACCAAGTTTCGTCGAAATCCGTCCAGGAGTTTTTCCGTAATACTGTTCATAAACAAACAAACAGACAGGGGTGAAAACAGTAACCTCCGTCCATCTTCGATGGCGGAGGTGAACAAGGAATTTTTTTTTTTAATTTTTTTTTTTTGTATACCTTGTCGAGGCTCGTATGAGAGCGAACACACAACTCACAAGGGGGTATGAGACAAGAGGGGCAGGAGTGGAAGGGAGAAAACAGTGGGGAACAGACATTAGGTGAACTGTGGAAGGGAGAGGGATGGGGATGGGACGGGGAACATGGCGAAGAAAAGATGGACATTACAGGGACTTTCAGGAAGGAAAGCAGGGGAATTGAAGGAAGTGGGCTTGGGTGGATTATCGGGGGTAAAAAGATCGAGGATTTGGATGGGGGTTTGGATTTGGATCGAGGATAAGAGGTGGTGGAGAACAGCTGTTTTGAAAGCCTGGAGGGAAGAATGGGAAAGAATAGAGTGAGGAAGTTTATTCCAAAGGCGGGAAAAAAAGAGGAATGAAAGAGTGAAGATGAGCAGTGATTCGTGATTTTGGTAGTTTTACCAGAAGGGGGTTGTTGGCGGACCTTGAGCACCCTGTGGAAATGTGGTGGGGACAAATCACAGAGAGAGCAGGGGGGGACAAGGCTGGAGAGGAGTCGGTAGAAGACAGAAAAACCACCGACCAACCTGCGATGATTGAGTGAGAGGCCCAAAGACTCAGCTTCATTGCGGGAGATGCCGATGATCCTAAATGCCCTGGTTTCAACAGCGTGAAGCCAAGAAAGGTGGGAGGCAGGAGCACCAGCCCAGAGGGGAGAGCAGTACTCCATCAGGCTACGGACAAAAGCTTTGGAAGTGTTCAGGAGCTCAAGAGGTCCGATGAAGGACTTTGCACGACGGAGGATTCCCAGTCGACAACTGGCTTTTGAGGCGAGGTTGGAAATGTGACTTTCCCGGGAAAGGTCATGGCAGATAGTGAGACCCAGAAGCTTGAAAGAAAAGACTTCTTCCAGAAGATTGTTGAGAAAGTGGATGGGGGGGTTTTTAAACGGTCCTTTCGAAGAGACATAGTGAGAGTGTGAGATTTGTCTGGATTGAAAGACATGTTCCACATGTTGGACCAGTTTGTGATTTTATCCAGATCTGCAGTGAGCGAAGAAGCTGCTGCTTGCCGGTCTGAGGGATGAAAGATGGTACGGCAGAGGGTGGAGTCGTCGGCAAAGAGAAATAGAGGATTTTCCAGAGAGTCGGAGAGATCATTGATGAAAACCAGAAAAAGAACAGGGCCCAGAACACTACCTTGAGGAACTCCAGCCTGCACAGGAAGAGGGGATGAAAGAACTCCATTTAGGGCCACACGTTGACTGCGACAGGAGAGGAAGTCTGCGAGCCATGAGTGGAGATGGCCTTGAATACCATGGGAAGAGAGTTTGGTGAGTCGTGCAGGGTGCCAGACTGTGTCAAAAGCACGTGATATGTCCAGGGATACGGCTTGGATTTCCTGTCTGGCATTGAGAACCTCCATCCATTGATGGGAGAGCAGAAGCAGCATATCCAGGGTAGAGTGACCTGGTCTGAAACCAAATTGATGATCGGAAATCAAGCCATTGGAGAAGAGGAAGGATTTCATGTCTGATGCGATGATGGATTCCATAACCTTGCTGATGATTGGGAGAAGGCTGATTGGTCTGTAGTTACAGGGATCTGTTTTTGCACCTTTTTAATGCAGGGCAGTGATGTTAGCAGATTTCCAAGCAGATGGCAGATGACCTTGGGCAAATAAGAGGGTGAATAGAACAGAGAGAGGGTGAGCAAGAGCAGAAGAGCAGGCTTTGAGGACACGTGGGCTGATGCCGTCTGGACCGGTTGCAGAATCTGAGTCGAGGTTTGAAAGCAAGCTCTCCACCTTGTCAGGAGAAAAGGACACAGAGTTCAGGGACAGTTGGGTGCGACTGGATAAGGTGGGTAGAGAAAGTGATAGGTTTACGTCACAAGATTTAGCTGCAAACACCGAGTTTAGACATTCAGCTTTATCACGTGCGGTATCAGCAATGCGGCCATTTGAGGTAAGGGAAAGGGTGGAGGGGGAACATACACCAGAAACAGATTTGATTAAACGCCACCAGGATTTTGAGGAGGGAGAGAGGTTTGAGAGTTCAGACTTGAGATGAGAAAGATGTTGTTTTCTGGCTCTCCTGAGGGTAGATACACACTTGTTCCGAGCTTTGTGGAAGGAACTGAGATTGCCCTCAGTTGGGTTTGCTTTCCATGAGGCAAAGACAAGTTGTTTCAGGACAACTGCCTCGCCACAAGCTTCAGTAAACCAAGGACGGGAGGAAGGGTAGGACAACTGAAGACGAGAGGGGATAAATCTGTGCATGAGGGACAGCAAGTTTCTTTGAAAGAATTCCCAGGATGAGTTGATGTTTGAGAAAGTAGTGATAGGAGACCAGTCTGTAAGTTTGATGGCTGCTCGGAGACCCTGCCAGTCGGCTTGAGTGAAATGCCAGACTCGACGGCGGTGAGGTGGTTCTCTGATAACAGCCAGAGAGATGTCCACTTTGACAAGGACGTGGTCAGAAGAACCGATTGGAGCGGAGAAGAGCAGCAGATATTGTCCGGGAAATTTGTCAAAATCAGATCCAGAAGAGATGGAGTACCATTGGTTGAGATCCGGGTCGGGAAGTTGACTGATTGAGTCAGTCCTATTGAGTCGCAGAAAGCTTTTGCTGAGGTGCCATGACAGGTGAGAGAGGTGCCCACACTTAGCCAACTGGCGTGATGACAATTGAAGTCACCACATAAGAGGAAGAGAGAGTTTGGATGAGAATATAGAAGATGGTCCATGTTTTCGGATAGTGAGGTGTTTATGGAGTCATCACTGTTCGGTGGACGGTACAGTACACAGATAAACATGAGGTGGGAGTGGAGGGGAAGCCGCAGCCAGAGGTCTTCCTGGGGGTGTGGGGGAGTGAGAGCAGTGCATGGAGAGTGAGGTATAGTCTTTGATGAAGAGAGCAACTCCTCCACCAGGACGAGGCTCAGGTCTGTCATACCGGAGGAGGGAATAACCGGGGAGAGATACTTGGGAGTCAGACACGTCTTGGGAGGGGAAAGTTTTTGGTAGGCAGATTATGTCTGGTTTGTCAGTGGCAACCTGTATGGAAAGATCTGAAAGGTTTGAGCGAAGGCCCCAGATATTTGAGGTCCACACTTTTAATGAAGAGGTGGGGAGGAGGCGTTGTGTGCAGGGGTTGGAGGGGGAGGGGGAGGGTAGGACAAGGGACGAGGGGGGGAAGTAAGGAGGGTTGTTGAAAGAGTGTGGGGTATTGCAGAATAGCTAGGGGAGGGGCCGAATGAGGAGGAGAAAAGGTTCTGTGGTGCTGGAAGAGAGGGGGGACAAGAGACAAGGAAGAAGGCAGTTGAGGATTTGAGGAGGTGGAGTGAAGAGATGGAGGTGAGAGGGCAGTGGAGGGAGGCAGCTTGGTGGATGAGAGGGCAGGGCAACTTTGAGAAGGATGAGTGAGGGGGATGAAAGGTGGGAGAAAGGTGAGGGGGGAATTTTTGAGAGAGGTGAGAGGGAGGCTTGGAGGGAGAAGAGTGGGATGGTTGCTTTGGGAGTGAGAGTGAGGGGTGAGGGGGGTGAGTTGGAACTGAAGTTGGAAAAAAAGAATGGGTGATGGAAAGCGAACATTCATAGCAAACTGTGGTTTTTAAAAGTTTTAGGTCAGAGATGCGATTTAACACAATTCTTGATGGATGCAATGAAGGCGAATTCAGAGAATGGAGAGAAGAAGCGCTGTAATAGTTGGATTTTTTAGGCAAGGAATGAAGGAGAGCTTGAAATGAGAGCAGTCTGTTAAAATAGCAGAAGAGTCGTGCATTGTGAAACAGTAAAGAGTACCACATGTGTGAGAGAGGAAGATGAAGCATTATAAGATCGTTTTTGTTGTTAATATTATTGTTTGAGATAGTTTTCAACAGATTAGGTCATGGAAGTGTTGAAGAAAAATCGAGGAAGAAGACGAGGAGGAAGATCAGAGGAAGAAGAAGAAGAAGCAGAATCGGGAGAAGGTCAACGTGTTCTTGTTGTTGTTGTTGGGTATTTTTTTTTTTTGAGATAAGAAAGAGATTAGTTGGGAGAATGGGGGATGTTAGGAAAGTGGGGAGGATGAAAATTGAACGTAATGGGGAGGATAGAAATTGAAGGTAATGGGGAGAAAAAACAAAAAAACAAACAAAAAAAACGATCGAACACCGAGTGGAACCCGGTAGGCCTCAAGCCTAGGCCTCGAACACCCAGTAAGAACGTCGACAAAAATACTCACAAAATAGCACGATTTTTGAAACAAAACCGAACTAGGAACACACAGTAACATGTAGGTGAGAAAATTAAACAGTTAAAACGGGACAGATAACGACCGGAAACTTAACTTTGAGAACGTCAGCAGAGAGCCCCTAAGGAGACCTCTCGTCGCTCCAAACCCGGAACCGGAGACCCAGAAGCTTGAAAAGATCTTACACCGAGTTCGATCGAATTGTGTTAAAAAGGCTTGTTTTAGGCGAATTGGACCGTTTTGCGCGAATAAGATTTCTTGTGCAAAATGCATTGTTTGCCGAGAACAGACTGAACTACACACGATGTGATGGAAAACATGCATTTCTGCATTCCAGAAGTGATTTGGAGCAAAAAAAAAAAACCAGTCAGAACAAGCTATTGTGTTAAAAATACTTGTTTTAGGCAAACAAGACCATTTTTGCACGAATAAGGTTCCATTCCATTGGGACCATACTCCGTACAGAGCATCCGTGCTGCCTGGGCTATTGTTCACAAACCTGGACGGGTCGCCACTCTGACACAGTATACTCGAATGGCTCAATCATCCCAGCAAGCTGGCACTCATTTTGCCAACTTCAGAAGCATGACAAGCTGAGTCAACCCCACCTGGTATTAATTCAACATGAAGCGGGATTTGAACTCAGGACCACTTGGATCCCAAACCCACCACCCTAACAATTAAGCCAACACCAGGCATATGAATAAGATTTCCTGCATAAATTGTATTGTTTTGCTGAGAACAAGCTAAAATGCACGCGATTTCATGAAAAACACACGACACAATCAAGGGAGTTCCTACTGGAGATATATCTGAGGGTACGTTTGCGAAGCCTGCAAGGTGGTGGATTGATGAGTGGCAACGGCTCACCGTCGCCAAAAAGGTTGAGACACGGGGATGAGCCGAGGTCTCTCCTCCGCATAGCTTTTCAAAAGCTTGTACACATTGCTGACTATCTGTCGGTATGCAAGCTTTATGAATGGACCGAATGATAAATGGTCCCAAATGTTCAGTAGCAAAAGCCATCGAGAGTGCTTCAAGTGCCACTGTGCATGTGGAGAGGGGAGGGACTGTTTGTATGTTTGTAGATCTTGAACAATTGGGATGAAAAGTAGATGGAACAATTAAAGTATGAAATGCTTCATGTCTCACCCCACCCCCAACTTTTATTAAGATCACATCCATGATCTAGGACCATAAATCCAGTGGGACAATGGACCCCCCCCCCCAGAAAAGCCAATAAAGAAACGATGATTTTGCTATCAAATCAGTTTCTTGACTTTTGCTTTCAATGGGTGAGATATTAATTGATCTTCTTGCGAAGGTGAGAAAACGATTAAATGAGTGAGTCTCTCGAAAAGCTGTTTCATCTACTTGTGTGGTCAGTGGTCACTCCAGGGGCCGCCGCCAGGGGAAGCCATCCCAGTCATATCCCAAGCAGTACGAGAAAGCGGAGCAAACTACGGATATATTGAGTTATATCAGGTATTACCTACCGAAAAGCAAACATGATTTATTTCACAAATACCACGACCACAAGTCCTCGAAGCAAAACTGTCAATCTTTTTTCACTAAGAAGAACAACACCAACAACAACACCACCACCAACAACACCACCAACAACACCACCAACAACAACACCACCAACAACTGCAACTTCCTTGTTTCGCTCGGTGTGAGTTTCCCTGTTCTCTTCTGACAGTCGTGCAATGCTGTTTCACAATATGTCGAGCTCCCGGCTCGTTGTGAGCGCTCTTCTCGTACTGTGCCTCTATTCCGTACACACCGTGAGCATTAAGAAGAATGCAACTTCGCGAGCGAACTACGAATGCAGGAGGGTGCAGCGTACGAAAACGTGCTCGGTACGTACTGGGCTACAGCGGAAGCAATTGGAGGATTTTGCTTTGCTGCTTCCTTTATTCCTTATTAATTACTTATGTCCACCACCTAAGGTGGACGGAGGTTGTGTTTTCTTTCACCCCTCCTTGTGTGTCTGTCTGTCTGTCTGTCTGTTTGTGAGCAGGATAGTTCAAAACGTTTTTGACAAAACTTAGTGGACAGGCTGGGTCTGTGACAAGGTCGAATTGATTACATTTTGGTCGAGATCCAGATCTCGATACAAGAATTAAAAAAAAATTATTGAAGTGATTCTTAAGCATTGAGAGATAGGACCATAAACGATATAACATGATATTTCAAAAAACTTGTGGACGAGTTATGACAAAACTTTGAGGATGAGTTGGTTCGGTGGCAAGAACGAGCCAATTCCATTTTGGTTCGGGTCCGGATCCAGCCCATCAGTCGGATACAAAATGTAAACTGTTCAACCTGGTGGAGGTATGCGCTCTACTGAGTGCCATTCTAGTCTTTCCTTTTATTGTTCTGCCTTGTTGTAGATTTTAATGTTGTTTTCCCTTTGACCATTGCCAGTGTATCACACACATACTAACTTTAACCATCGCTTTAGGATGGCCCAAATTTTTAACCTCGACTTTTGCTTGATCTCATGTGAGCTTGTTGAATATTCATCGAAACCTTCAGAAAGTATTCACATCCCTCTACTTTTGTCACATTTTGTTGTGTTACAGCATTAATTTTAAATTGATTAAATGTAAAGATTTTTTTTATCACCAATCTACACAAAATACCCCGTAATGACAAAGTGAAAACATGTTTTTCGAAATTTTTACAAATTAAATTAAAATGAAAAGCTGAAATGTCTTGTGTCAATAAGTATTGAACCCCGTTGTTATGACACTCCAAATTGAGCTCGGTTGCATCCGATTTTCTTTGATCATCCAGGAGATGTCTCCACAACTTGTTTGGAGCCCACCACTCCACCTGTAGCCAATTCAATTGATTGCATACGATCTAGAAAGAAACACACCTTTCTATATCAGGTCCCACAGTTGACAGTGCATATCAGAGCAGTCCAATCTGTCTCATGAAGTCCAAGGAACTGTCCGGAGAACTCTGACATATAATTGTGAGGAGGCATGGGAGGCAATTGTGAGGAGGCACTTGAATCCCATCGAGGGGGATCTGGGGAAGGGTATAAAACAATTTCTGGATTGTTGAAAGTTCCGAAAAGCACAGTGAGCTTCATTTTTAGGAAATGGAAATAATATGGAACTACCCAGACTCTTTCTAGAGCTGGCCGTCCGACCAAACTGAGCAACCGGGCAAGGAGGACCTTGATCAGGGAGGTGACCAAGAATCCAATGAGCACTCTGACAGAACTACAGAGTTCCTTGGCTGAGATGGGAGAACCTGACAGAAGGACAACAATCTCCACAGCACTTCACAAATCTAGGTTTCATGGGAAAATTGCCAGGCAGAAGCCATTCCTGAGAAAAAGGCACATGACAGAATTCATGGAGCTTGCAAAAAGGCATGCAAGAGACTCTGAGAGCAGGAGGCCAAAGATTCTGTGTTCTGATGAGATGGAACTTGAACTCTTTGGCCTGAATGCAAAGCGTTACGTCTGGCGGATACCGAGCACAGCTCATCATCCATTGAACACCGTCTCTATCGTAAAGCATGGTGGTGGCAACATCATGCTATGGGGATGAAAGTCCTTGAGTAGCACAGCCAAAGCCCAGACTTGAATCCCATTGAGAATCTGTGGAAAAACTTGAAGATTGCTGTTCACTGACACTCCCCATCCAACTTGACAAAGCTTAACAAAACCTGCAAAGAAGAATGGGAGAAAATCCCCAAATCCAGATCTATGTGCAAAGCTGATACAGACATATCCAAGAAGATCGAAGCTGTAATCACCGCCAAAGGCGTTTCTCCTAAGTAACAGCTCAGGGGGTTGAATACTTTTTTGTGCAAGACATTTCAGCTTTTCATTTTTATTTTGGTGAGACAATTTGTCGTCGTTATTTTCCGATGCACACGGACTCGAGACATGTTCTTCATCATTCTTAATACAATGGAATATTAATCTTCCTGAAATATAGTCACGGTCTGCATTGGCAGAAAAGATAAACAATGGATTTTATCACCTGAAAGCTGAAAAGCATTTGTTAACTGATGTGGGAAGTGAGGTGCGGATAACATTTTGAGCAAAATAATGAAAGTTGACACACAATTATCATCTTTTACTTAAAGGTCCCCTGACATGAAAAATAAACTTATTTATAAATTAACTTGACCTTCCTAGAGAGGAAATCACCCATGTTTTTTTTTTTAATCAAAAATGGGATAATTAGACCAATATTTCGATCATTTCTGGAGCCTTTCACAACGTGCTATGCCCCGCCTCTAAAAAAATGGACTTCAGCGAATCTCAGCGTGACGTCACATACAGAAACTCGCACAGAGTGGATTGACTCGAGAGTCGAGATGTCGCGGACCTTATAAAGTACGTACAAATGCATTTTGCACATGTTAGTGCAATCTCTGTGATCGTCTTAATTCCAGTGATTGTTTCGCGAAAGTTTTAAATAGTTTTAGCCGTACTTTCAAAAATGCCTGCAAGATGTATCGTAGCAGGATGCAGCAATACCAGCAAAGACGGTGTAAGCCTTCATGTATTCCCGAAAGATGATAATCGTCGGAGAATATGGACATCTAAAGTGAAGTTGACGAGGGGAAACTGGAAAGGCCCAGTGACACAAGCGTCATTTGCAGCGCCCACTTTGAAGACAGTGACTTTGATCACGGGCTCTATTCATCCCTCTATTCATCCCAACCCCTCATTCCTCACACAAAGAGACAAGAAATTATGCTTCTGAGCCGTGTATGCACAACAATCACGAGGCAATTATTTATCCCTTTACTACCTTGTCGTAATCGTATACAAATCCAATACATGTATGCACAATAAAGGGCTATACCATGTACACAAAACATAAAATTTGACTGTTGAACCTTTCCATTAAAAAAAGAAACTTACAGGGACATACAAGTAAAATACTAACCATTAATATTGCATCATTTCAAGGTGCAATGAGATAATTTTAAAATCAAACAATGTGAAAAACCTGCACCCACATTTTGTAGCTTATTGAATTGTTCGTTGAAACCAGCCTGCTGGGATAGGTACGATTCCACATACATGCAAGCCAGGTATGGCTGCACTCGACATACATGGGTTTATTCTAAAGTGAAGGTACTGCTTCCATTGGCTTGCTGTTCATTAGCATTTAGCCAAAATGCTTTAATAAAAGAAAAGGGAAAAATATGTTGGCACAACTATGAAAGACAAATTTATCTGTCCTATTACACGGCCTCATAGCCTCGGGACTCTTACGCATTGACTTATACATTGTGTGCATGCTAATCCAAGTTACTTGTCAACTCTCGAGTCTAGACTAGTTCGATAAATCTGACATGCTGTAGCTTTATTTGATTATTCTCTTTTCTTCATTGTTTTCTACTGGCGCTACATGACGACAGTAGGAATAAAATAAATAAAAATGCAACAGAACGTCAGATTTATCGGACGACTCGAGACAATTGTATCGCAAGGTGTGTTCTGCACACAAGTTTTCATCGTATCCGGACAGCGAGGTTGCTTCGTTTTATGCGCGGAGAGATACGGCCGATGACATGGGCTGGCCTTGCTTGCGATTCATTCGCCGTGGAGCAACATGTCCGCTGCGCTGCGCTGTTCACGTCACGTCACTAAAATATTTCTGATATCGAGCAGTATGCAAGTCGAATTTACATTATTGAATTACGAATAGGATTTAGTCTAACCAGTTGTTATTTCCGAGTCTTCCTTCGATGTCCTCCCGATCATCATGAATGCCGGAAATTTCAGCCATTTTTCTCTGCTTGTCCTGCTTCGAGCTCGAACTGCTAAGGCCGTATTTCATTTCCAGCTGCCTGAACTTCACCTCTCGCGACTATGTTATCCGACAATTCTCCATGTGATTCAGACCAAAATCCTTCATTTCTCTCACACTCAGGCCTAGGTCACATTTGCCACGGTGGCCATGGGGTCTCCAAAATCTACGGCCACGAGCAATTATATGGCGGCCGCAGTATTTCCACGGTCACACAATGTAGCAGTCACATATGTATATATTTTTCGGGGAGCCGCACGGCGTATTTAGGCCTAAATCACATTTGCCACGGCGGCCGTGGGGTCTCCAAAATCTATGGCCACTAGCAATTATACGGCGGCCGCAGTATTTCCACGATCACACAATGAAGCAGTCACATATGTTTTTATTTTTTCGGGGAGCCGCACGGCGTATTTATAAATTGTGGAGACCGAAAACGTGGGGTTGCCATGCGGTCTTTGATTTGATGTCGCACGGTGACCTTAGAGCGTTCCTGCGGCGGCCATAGAATTTTCAAGGCAGACGCAAGCTGCCCGCAAGGCGACTGCAGGGGGGCCCTAAGGCGAACGTGCGGCCAGATGGACGGTAACGAATGGGTTAATTTTTTTTTTTTACCAGTTTTTTTTTTTCGGCTTGTCGAATTGCTACGGCGAACGTAGAAATGAAAAAAGTTATAACTCCGTGTTATAATTCCACGGCAACCTTACGACCTGTAAAATAGAGCCAAACGACATAGGGCCACCGCAGAAACTCTGTGGCTGCCGCACGTTTCTGTCAATTCAGAGGGCGTACGGCCGCCGTATCCTCGCCGTAGAGCAAATGTGACTTAGGCCTCACTGTCGCTACCAGACAAATCAAAGTCCATGTCATCCATTATTCAAAACCAAATGTTCGATTTTTTTAAAGCAGAAATGAACGAAGCCATTGAGTCGACCAATCAAATGTGGAAACACACAGAAAGCCAATAGAATCACGTAGACCACCAACCCGAGTAATTTACGTGCAGCCTTTGACATACTGTACGTGACGTGTTGTGGGTTACGCCCCTTTCAGGAGAATTTTTGGGGGCATTCCTGAAGAGGTTTGTTTTTTTAATTTTACATTTTGCAGAATGGGTTTTGTGAAAAAACATTGTCAGATCTGAAATCACGATGAAAAACTCCTCTCGAACATATATAAATGAAATTTATGTATTTTGGCATGTCAGGGGACCTTTCATTAAATCTGGTGAACAATATGAATAGTGTTGGTCCTCAAAAGATTCATACCTCCTAACATGCACTTTAATGTGAATATCCTTGAGAAGCAACGTTTGCCATTGTCCAGAAATTTCATAATCATTTGCTGTTCACTCCTCCGTTATCTCACTTTCCATGCAGCCAGCAGTTAAGTATTTGGTTGGAAATTTCGACTCCCAATTCAGCAAGTAATGGTCAACTTTTTGCAATGGATCCATCCATCCATCCATTGGAACCATACTCTATGCAGAGCGTTGGTGCTGCCTAAGCAGTCTCCTTGGCTAGTGGGCACAATCCTGGACGGGTTACCACTCCGACACAGCATACGTTACCAGCAAGCTGGCACTCATTTTGCCGACCTCAGAAGGATGACAGGCAGTCAACCCCACCTGGTATTACTTCAACAGCTAAGTGGGATTTGAACTCAGGATCCCAGCATCCTAAGCCCACCACCCTAACCATTAAGCCAACACCAGGCATAATGGATCCAGGTTGTCACCATCTTGATTTTCAGCTCATCTATTAAAGCATGAAGCATGTGTTTTATGATTGCTCATTACTAACACGATGAAGAACGCTATGCACTCAAAAGACCCTGAGGATCCAAATGACCCCGAGGACCCAAAGACCCAGGGGATCCAAAAGACCCTGAGGACCCAAAATACCTAGAGGACCTAAACTGGACTATCTGGGGACCCATAGGAATTTGGCAAAATGTAAAATGTGACTTCAGGTTCCCAACCCTCCCCCTCCCCACACACACAATCCCAAGTCCTCAACCCCCCTCCCAACTCTGTCCTCTCTCTGCACCCCCCCCCTATCACCAAACCCAAACTCTGTGATCCTCTCCCCCTTTCTTCTTCAAGTCCTAAACTGCCCCAAACCTCAAGTACTCAACCCCCCTCCCAACATCAAGTCCTCAATCCCTCTCGGATACAACCCCCCCACCCCTTTTCTCAACATCTCCATCTCCCTCTTCCAACTCCATGCACCCCCAACTCTGTGCCCTCCCCTCCCCATTTCTTCCTGTTCTTAACAACATTACACAGGGAACTTTAGTGCATGCGAAGGCCATTCAGCCTATCATTCCTGCATTGTTCCTCCACCCATTTGTTCAGAACAATGTTGAAAGTAAATAAAGGTGGAATGTTGAATTCACAAAACACTTCCCCCCTTCTTCCCTTATCCTTAGTATAATTCATGGACCTGTGTTTGTGTGTTTGTTTGTTTGTCACGCTACTCCTACAGTTTTGTGCCGATTACATCCAGACTTGCTACATAGGATCAACGTGAGCCCAATTAATATGTCGGGGTGTTTTTATCTTTGCCGGTTGTCTTGGTGGGAGGGGGGAGGAAAGGAAATTCTCCATGTAAATGTGTATCGTGTGGCGCCACTTCCAGGTTTTCCCTCGTATTCCAAGTCTCCACCATTCACAGTGCAATAATCCTATCCCCAAGTTTTCCAGTGAAGTGAGGTGTTTTGAATTGTAAGCAGTAGGTATGTTTTTGCTTCTTGTAAATAACCCGGGGTTTTTTGTGTTTTGTTTGCCTATACAGAACTTTCAGTTGCCCATACACCACCCAAATAAAGGTATTCATCAGAACAAGGTGTTGCATGCTTGGAGCAAGATCGCCCGTAGGGCGGGTACTCCGCTAGTATTGATAAACATTGAGATGATACCCCTTGAATCAGGGATTTTCTTCCCCTCATTGTTTCCTAGGCGAAAATCTGCTGTGAGCGGGCAGCTCGAGTACAGGAGGTGAAGAAAGTCAACGTGGATCTGTATGTTGAGTCTTTGTGTCCAGACTGCCGCATGTTCATGGCCTACCAGCTGTTTCCCACCTGGCTTCTGGTTGAAGATATCATGAATGTCACACTCATTCCATATGGCAATGCAAAGGTCACTTGATGTTTTGACAACTTCAATATTATCTGTTATAGATTCAAAATTCTTATCCATACCCAATTATTGAAAGGGTGGTTTTTACAAGCAAGTATTTTTTTGCCACAACCACGTCACATGCTGACTGTTGGCATAATTATTTTGTTAGTTTTAGCCAAGTGCTTTATTGACTTTTTTGACAGATAAGATTGGGAAAGCAATGACAAACCACCTGGCATAACCCTGGCTAAGGGTCCTTCAGCAGCACCAACTCTGTAAAGAGTATCATACATTGAGGATTAAGGATGATGTAAGCGCATAAGAGGGCTGGCAGGATGGCCTTGGCCCTTAAGGGATGTACACTCGCCTCTTAGCTTTCTAGCTTGGGATTGAATCCTGACTCAGCTATAAATCGTCTTCCCAGTGTTTCACAGGGAGGGCGATTCATCAATATGTATGCCGCCCTCGGATGGACATTAAACGTGTGTCCCATCTGCCAACATTAGTCGGTGGACGTTAAATATCTCATGGTGTCCTTCGTGAAGAGTAGGCGAGTATTCTCTGGCCTCTGAAACAAATTCCAAATTCCGGCCATAACTTCTGCTGGGAAGGCAATGGCAAACCACACAAACATAACTCTTGCTCAGGAAGCTACTTCAATGGCACCAATGCTCTGGAGACGGAGAGGGTGGGGGTGGAGAGAGGAAAAGAGGAAACACACACAAGGCCTCGCATTGTTGACATGAAAGGTGTCATTGCAGTTTGCAGTCACTGAGACGATGCACAATAGATGATCCATTGGCTAAGTTTCAATGTGATATTTTTATGGACTATGTTGAAAATGAACATGTATGTGAGAAAAGTCTTGTTCACAGCTT